>NW_024542138.1:0-168974 GCF_016758785.1 Suillus bovinus | reverse complement strand
TAGTATGTGATATGTACTACATGTAAATTCAATTATCGATTCGCTCGCCTTCATCAATGTCACTGACGTTGAAGAGATGGACTATCGGCCCTGAATGGGATAGCGCACGAACCACTACATGGAGATTCAGAGAACTAGCCCGTCTCCCGGAACTGTCCAAGTTTCCACAATAGCTCCATGTTGTCGAGAGTCTTGGTCGCCTCGTTGAATTCTCCCTGAGGCAGGCTTTGCTCTCAATACCAGGAATAAACTGACATGTTTTGGCCCTGTATAGCCCAATCATTAGTGCATATGTGAGCATCTCGAATTGATACGAGCAATCCAACTGTTTCGTTTGTCTTGGATGACCTACTGAAGCAAAGATCCGGCAACTGACCCGGAGTTTGATCTTGGAGGATCTGGGGTCGAATCTATGTGGTTTGCCTATGAAATGTGGTGCTACTTTTATGAGGTCATGTTAATGGTCCTGGTGGATGCGAAGCTGTGAAGCATCGACCACCCGATGGTGCTAGATCATGATCCAGAAAGCAAGGCAGATCTATCGTCGAAGGGCACATCCCTGAAGACTTACGCATGGGATATTTTAGAATCTTTACGGAAAGGCTCGACATTCGCACGACATCGTTGACATTCAACGGTATGAGTGACAATAAATCTTACACCCATACTCAGAGTTTACTCCTGACCTTTCCAGCAGCCTCGGCCAATTTCCGCCTCTTCGTCATCCTGCCCAGTGAATCAGTATCCTGTCACACCATTAAGGATCACACATACCCCGAATGCTCTATCACGCTCGGCTCCACGCCAACACCAACTTGGAAAGCACCCATACGCTCTTCTAGAGGCACATAGTCACGTGCGGACGGGCCAAGGTAAAGTTGCCGAGGGCGCCAAATCTTGACTCCCGATGGAGAAAGCATCTGCATATAGGCGACGTTTAGTGAGTCTGTGGAATGAAAGAAGGCGAAGGGCATACGCACCTGTCGCCAATGTGCAACCCAGCCTACGACTCTGGGCACAACGAACAGGACTGGGAAGAAGTCCATCGGGAAACCTACCCGTTACCGTGTTACATAATTCCAGTCTTCGTACAATGCTGGCACTCACCCATCGCACGGTAAATCAGCCCGCTGATATATGAGAGTCAATTCATATCGATGATTGGATAAAAATAAGTTTACCTCCAGAAATCAACGTTCGGAGCTAACTTCCTCGATACGAATCATCTTTCAGCGCTGCATCATGCAGGGCCATTGCGGTATCAAGCAATGGATCACGGCCCGTCCTTGACTCCGCCATCAATCTTCCAATCCTGCCGCAACAATGACCACTTACACAGCAAATACCTCATCAGCAACCTTGCGAATGATAAATGAGCGCGGATCAGACTGCGGATCACCAACAATCATCAGGACAGCAAACAGTAGGAGGATGACTACGCACAGTCTTGTATACTCTGTGTCCGAATCCACTTAGCACCTTCTGACGCTTCTTTACTGCTTCTAAAAAGGCAGGGACGTTCTCGGGACTTATACAGATGTGAGGAGACGACAAGAATAGTGGCTATAAAAACGGACCTGCCAATGGAAAGAAGCATTCGAATAACAGCTTCGTTCGCACCTCCATGGAGTGGACCGCTGAGAGGTAAATACATCAGTATCGACATGAATCGAAAGCTCATGAATGAACAAAAAAAATGGCGAAGCACAAGTAAAAATGTGTTAAAGGCAATTCCATCTCGGAGAGCCTGGGGACGTAGGGGTCATTAGGATGCTGAACAGTACTCACTACAGTGACGCACAACCTGCCGAAACAGCGCTGAACGGGTCAGGTAACGATGACCCAGTCTGAAGTACGGTCGTCGAACTCGCGTTCATCTCGTGGTCGGCATGGAGGATAAAAAGGATGTCAAGTGCCTTTGCAAGAACAGGATGCGGCTTGTTTGAGTGAAGCTCTGATAGGTGGTCTGTGGGTGAGAGATGGTCGAGTTGGTAGAGGAACCTTGCGCAAGAAGAGTTTGAGATACAATGGTGCAGAACTAGTAAAATGGTGACTTACGACTCTGTATAGCTCATTCCTATTGGAGGCACGACGAAGTCGCGGCCCTGGCGGATACGGTATGCCATGCTACATGTACTATTATCAGCGAACGAAGAAGAGGACAACCACTAATACACACGCAGCTAATGTGGTAGCTTTACCGATCAGCCTGAATATTTGCCTGTCCATGTTCTGAAGTGCAGCAGGATCACCCTTGGCAGCTTTTGTGAACAAATCTTGCCCTACAAAAAGGTCACTAAGATGAGATGATACTCCAGGTCTGCTGACTCACCCTGCAAACTCGGATTTGCTTCCCCATAGTAGCTTCCCAAGTATGCAAAGGCACTTGTAAGCATCGACATGGGGTGAGCATCGTACCTAAACGAGCGGAAGAACCCTTCTGCGTCAGAATGTATTGGCCCGTGGAGGAGGACCTCGCTAGTGAAGTGGGATAATTGGGACGAGCTGGGCAACGCGCCATATATGAGGAGATAAGAAACCTCAAGGAAATTGGAGCGTTCGGCGAGTTGCTCAATTGGGTAGCCTCTGTGAAATTTGATGAGTGGTATAGTAACAGGTAAAGAATGCGTGCGTACCTGTAGCGCAATATGCCATTGTCACCGTCAATATATGTTATACGACTCTCGATCACGGCTGTGTTGAGAAAACCTCTATCAGCGACACGTAAACCGCGTTCTGTCTCGTCTTCAGGTCTGTCATTTGGACCCGGAGCAGCACGAATACCCTTGAAGAAGTTTGCAGGAATTGAGTTGTGGGAGATCCTGCGTAGCGTTAGTCGGAATCAAAGTTCTGAGGAAGAGAGACGCACGGGACGGTGTACTCCTTCCCAGTGCGGTTGTCTACAACTTTGAGGGACTCGTCTCGCTTGAGCTCAGATGCAGGAAATTGTTTGCCCATGTGAAGTTGTGAGGAGTATGATACAACTGGAGGATACTTGAATGGATGGCACGGAACAAGGCTTACGTCTTGACTCGGACGCGAGCAGCTCGTGATATTCGCATCCCGATGTTAGTTTGGTTCCTAGTTTTACCGGATGACAGAGGCGCTGTAGCCTGTCGATTTCACAAGCTTGCCATGGGTAGTCCACGCTGATCACGGGACCGGGAACTTGCCTCCAATTGGTCACAACATTTTTCATGTTTCTGGCTCATCGCCCTTGGAGAACATGGTTCAGATCACTTCTGGTGAATTTGAGGCTACGTTGCGATGAAGCTGCTTGTCATTAACCATCTAGCCGTTGTCATTATCTTCGAACACTCTACATCTTCGACAAGCGGCACTATCCTCAGGACCAACACAAGTCTGTTCCCTCTCTTTACTACTGTTCTATATGACACAGTCAAAACCTATTCCCATTCTCGCTGATATGGTTAATGATTGTGTGGGTCATAACCTGGAGTGTCTTATCGAGGGACCGACTGACGATGCCGTCGTGGAACAACGGAGACACTGACTTACATTTTGCTGGATGTCAATCATGATTTCGTCGATGTCCTGAACTGCACGCTGACCGCATCCTGACATTAAACGATGAGCTTCACTGTCGTTGGTCACAGCAAGCTCGCGGACACGGGATTCAGTCGTTCGATGCCCTCGCATGTTTGAAAGACACGCATGAAGCAATAAAATCCGACTGGAGACCATAGCGTCGATTTTCCATAAAGTTTGAGTCTTGCTAAGATAGGGAATTGAAGAGCTGTTAATTGTGAGCGCATTGATTCGCACTCGCACCACATTGAAATTTTCGTAGGGGAGGCGTTGATTGTGCCCACGACCATAAGCCGGATATATAGTGGAGAAACAGTCAGTCTGCCTTTACGCGATGAAACCATGAAGAAAGCGCACGGCGGGGAGACATAACTGTTGGTGCCTCCAGAATGATACTCCCAATCATCGGCGCTTTTCCCCCTCTGAGGTCTCTTCGATACATCATGCTACTCCATCCGGAGCAGCGGGTAAGTAGGGCGCCCATATTCCTAGTGATTATGCATCTGATGAGCAAGACAAGCACAAAGATACCTTTTGTCAAGCCGATAACGACCGTCGACGGGTGTTAGCTGAGCGGCACGAGCTTGGTAAGTACCACGTTTTCTAGCTGCCACAATAGAATTAAGTTTGTTCCATGCGGACGTGTGTTTATCGGAGGAGAGGTCACAAGTCTACTTGATGGCCTGACAAGGTCAGGGTGTTCAGTATGGATGTATCCGGACGCGCAAGCGCAAGCAACATCCCTCGCACAGCGTCTTATGCAACAGTTTCCGTTATTTGTTGCAGTACAAATATATAAATTCTCTCTCTCATGCAGTGGTGTTAGCGAAATACTTCTGGAAGTAGGACAGCACCTGGACTGGATCCAAATGTTTCGCAATTGCTGTGCAAGTCCAAGTTCAAATGTCTTGGAGTTGCACCGCTTTCTGTTGACTCCTATCTTACTTTCTTCTTTCTTTCATCATGTCAATCAGGACTTACCCCGCATTCTGCTCTCTCAACCAGCCTGAACCCAAATTACTGTCAATGCCGGTCCAGGCGCCTGTTGATCAGGCCATAAATTCTATCTTTGACAAGCTAGCTCGGGACCAGGATCTCATAGTCACACTCCAACTTTTGGAACACTTTCTTGGTGGTAAAGCACTGTCCTACAGTAACACAGGATCTTCATCGGCTGCAGACTTTCCGCCCTTCACTCAGCAGAACATGTCTCCTGGGAAATCGTCTACTTCGACTCGCACCTTTTCTCCTGCCAGTGGGGAACCATCCATTCCATCTCGCGAGACCGTTTCTCCTGAGGGATCATGTGCTCTGACTCACGATCTGACTGGGCCAGTGCAATTGAAACATGCTCGACCTCGCGTCATTCATGCCTGCGATGAATGCCGCAATAAGAAAAAAAAGGTGAGGAGGGGTCGTCACCATCATTTTCATACATCTGACGACAGAGCACAGTGTTCTGGGGAGCAGCCACTGTGTCTGAGTTGTCAAAAGGCGGGAAGGGTATGCACCTGGACACCTATAAAGACCTCGAAAAATCGCCCTTGTCTTAAGTATGGTGTGGTCAAGTTGCGTCGACCACCATCTTATACAGACGAGCGGAACTCCATGACTACTAGGCAGCTCCACATTGCGGCACCAAAACCAACGTATCCCATCAAGCTTCATGATATGCATGGTGCAGCTGCTTTGGCGTCCGCCATGCGGTATCCTCAAGCAGCGAGCTCACCTTTGGGGTCTGAGTTTCCGGCGCATATAGCCACCCGTCGGACGGGAGCTGTTGACTTCGGCTGGAGTGACTCAAGTTCGACTGACTGCAGTCATGAGTATACTTCGCTGCCTCCCACCAATCCTCCATATCTTGACAGTGTCTTGTCTTGTGTACATCCTCTCCACATGCGACGACTGTGTCATGAAGATATCTACCGCCGGGCCCTCGCCGGCCAGTAATACTTTACAAGGAGACATATTCCTGTCAGACATGTGCATCCCGTCCCACGTCTCATTCTAACCCTCCCTGGGTGTTGACACGACACTATCTGTTTGCCCGACTTTGGACTGCGGTATGGACGCTATCGTTTCACTTACATGGACACTTCAGAGATGGACTATTACCTACACGGGCGCTCCAGTGATGGGCTACATTATAGATATCGATATCCTTATTACACACGCTTCTGCGATGGGCTATTACATTATGGACATTGTACAGTAATGTACACTATTGATCTATATGAAAGAATTCCGGAAATCGAGTGATCTCGCATTTGAAACTATGTGAGACAAATTCATCGACTCATCTGAAGCAAATATGAAGGAGTGGCAACATGCGCAGTTTGATCTTCTCCGACATCCACCGACCTGAGGGGGAAACATCATTATCAAAGACTCCGTACAGTTTGATTGTGCGGATATCATAAACGATCACATTCGAGTCGCAACTAAGAATACTATACATTTGCTACCTATGTCAAAGTAAGCATTTACGCAATTCTTTCGAAGTGACAACACCCGTTTGTCCTCCAGGAGCCTTAAAACATATTAAAACGACTTTTCTCTATGTCTTTCAGGCTCCAAGCTAACCTCCATCGGCACGGGTGAAAAAACCTGAATATCAATGAGGCTAGGAGGTGACTATAATTTACCATATTACATCATCGCTGTATCTCGAGTCATAACAAAAAACTTACCCTCGTTACAGTAAGTCGATCTTGTTCTAAGAAAATCCTGTCAAGGTAATGCATCGAAAAAGGCTCGGCGCAGACAGAAGCCATGTAAGGACGGTTGGAGGTGAAGTCTTCGTCAAGGCACGACTGAGCAAACCAAACAGGCTTGCGGATCACAACTCCTGGTAAATTGGGGTCATGTATATTTTCTGAGCGAGCAATGAGTCGCTTATTGAAGTCCCAGATGTGTACGTAGAATTGTCCCTCGATGGAGAGTGCTTCCACTCTTTGACCAGGTTCAGGAGTACGATCTCGAGGAAGAGCATACGCCATTTTGCTACCGAACACACTGATTCGGTGGCTTGGATGATGCGGAAAGCACCATGTATACTTGGGTCCCCAGTCTGACCACGGAATCTCAACACGAGTCTCTGATTGTATGGCCTTTTCTGAAAACATGGCCATATCAATGACCATTATTACAGGCCACGAGGCAGGGAGAGTTTCTAGAACCATAATCTGTGACTCCATAGAGGGTACGTAGCTGGGCATTAGATCTGGGTGAGCTACTGTACCGTGGAACGATGGGGAGGCGTAAACAACATAGTGTGGCACGACCTGGGGTGCTGAATTACGGCCAGGTTTCAGAATGGGAAGGAGATAAGTGATTCGATGCCGAGGTGTGTCATCAAGTCCTTGTAATGTGTACAAGATTATACGACCTTTTGAATCGATGATAACCAATGTGTGTTTGTCGACTAGATGTAAATCGTAAAACAATGGCTCTCCTGATTCACTTAAGGCATGCTGCGTATGCTAAGCGGCAGAGTTTTTAAGAGCAGAGTGAACTTACTCTTTTAACACGACCTTTCCTCCAATCTATAAGTTGTATGAACATGTTGGACGCGCCCACCGTGTTCCGTGAAGTGCGATGCCTCGTGTAATAGAGCATAACTACACGATCCCCACAAATTGCAGGCCCACCCACAATACAAATGACGGAAAGTGCAGTAGATTCACCGGCATGCCTGCATTCCAATGAAGTGCTTGCAGAGTCCGGATGCGGAAGCCGGGATGAAGCCTGCCAAAAGTCGACCCAACAGACGGGGTGATCTTGCTGAGCATCGCCCGAATGAAACACAGAAGGCGCTGAGATTGCGACTACAAGATCCTGCAGTGGGTCGACGACGACTGAACACGCAACCAAGTTGTGTATATGTACAGACTGTTTGAATAAGTCATGTTTAGGCCACACTTGAGAGGTTTTGGTCTTGTCCTTGCAGTCTCGAACCAAAAGAGTGTTCATTCTCCATACCCATAAAGTCCCACATTTCATGGACTGTGGCTGTATGCGAGGATCGTTTGAAGCAACCACATCCTGGAAAACAGTATTGACATGGAAACCAGATCGCCACAAGGATGCCAAGTTCTTGAGTGAGGACATCTTTCTTGCAATGGCGATGGAATCTGCATCTGCGGAATCGGTCTCATTGAGGCCTTGGGCATATAGCTCAAGCTTGTATTGGATGTGGACCGAATTTTGAGCTGCACCCCAGACAATTTTGCAGATCTGACGTGATTCACAAGTTAACCTCGAAGAAACACATAACACAGGGAAAGAACAGACAATTGCACAGCGACAAATGTCCTCGGGGGTGAGGAAGAGTAGAATGTGACATATTAGCTCTGTAGGAAGCGACAATAAACCAACCGCCATGGTGATGGTTTTGAAGAAAGGAGTTAAACCGTGCAATTATGTAACGTTTGTCACCAGCAAGTCACCAGTATTCTAATGTCAAGAATCCTCCGGCGCATTATGCATGTACCTAGGTGATTTCAAAGAGTGAAAATCCTTACAGTATACTCATCGCTGAATTAAGGTGCAACAAACCATGATTGCTTGAAATACAATATACATCTGGTATCGTGAGCTTTCGCTGTACATATCCTTGCTCCAGACCATTTACTCGCTCGCCGCTTGCTTCTTCTCTCGTGAAAGCCAGCCTATCCGATCTCAGCAGAGAAAAGACGAACGGAGAAAAACACCTTACCTCTCATTTTTTGGTCGTGAGCTTTTTGCCGTTCACGGTCCATCGATTTCTGACGCGCAAGCTCTGCGTCGACCATAGGTGCCTCTGAATGACAGACATAAGTATTACATATTCGTTGGTCAGCAAGATATCCCAGAAGAGAATTCAAAATACGACGCACCATTGGGGGCAACCTTCTTTATCTCATTGAGAGCCGTCTCCGCTTTCTCGAAAAATCCAAGCTCTCCAAGGGCCTTTGCTTTTCGGAAAAGCGCCTTAGAATTAGCAGCGTTTTTGCTAAGAGCCTACAAAATTCAGCGAGAAATAGTTGTGTCAAGGGGCGACAAACCTTGTCGGCAGTATCCACCGCCCGCTTCCAGTTCTCTTGTTTGATATGACAGGCAGACATATTTGCATATACTTTCTCCAGAATTATATCTGCCTGTCGAGCAAAGACCTCCTGTTACCTTTCATCGATCGATGAACTTCGAGTTCATACCTCAGTCGTTACATCTTTTGCACCAGCAGCTTGGTCGACTGCTGATACCGACGATGGAGACGACGGGCCAGCCATTCCAAGTGATTGAAGGGCGTTTCTGCAACATCGAGGGTTCGTAAGGCATGAACACGTGCTAACATAGTGCATCCGTACTTATCGATGCCGTGAAGATACAGAAGAGTCTTCATGTAGTAGCTATGTCAGAGGTCGTCTCTACATCGTACCAGTCTTTGGTCATATCCTCACCTCATGGTACGATCGCAATGCTACACACGATATAAAGATCACCTAATTAACAATGCCAAGGATACGCCACTCACCACTTTTGATATCTCCTACTTTGAACGCAGCATCACCAGCGTCTTTCTTCGAGCGTGCGGTGGCCAACTTTGACTCGACGGTAGATAATTCCGCTTGTGTAGGTACTTTGACGTTTGCATCGCGGATGTTATCCTGCACGACACCAGGTGATGAAACCGACTCTATGATCTCCGAGGCCTGAGTAGTTGAGAAAGAGGTATCTAGATTTGACATCGTCGGGAAAATTAGTGGTAGGATAGAGAAATTTAAGAGTAGTGATTGTAAGACTTTAATAGGGATCAAAGGGCGTAGTACGGCAGTAAACAGAGCTTTTCAAGTTAGTCCCTATCAGCTCGGATACTGCCGAATCCCGACAATAAGTCAGACGCGAATTTGAACTGACACGTCTTTTGAAAGATGAACTACTAACGGCGTCAGGCTACGACTTGGGTCTTCTTGGGTCCCTCGAATGCCTCGCAAACTCAAGCTTGTCTCTGCACGTTTAGCTCGTTGGTTTCCTGTGTCTTTGACACTAACTCTGGGCGAAAGCTAGTTCGCGCTTGATTTTGTTCTCACTATATGCCTAGCTATGCCACGTCCGGACCACATATCAACTTTGGTGCGTGGAACGAGATATAGCTATTCCTTTACTTGGTTCCATTGATGACCTCACTTCACACCCCTGCATATGGTGCGCACGTCAGGATTCATCGCAAAGCACCCAGTCAAACTCGAAAATATATACTTGAATAGATCTGACTTGAAACTCCTTCAAAGGTTCATTTCGAGCACCAAGGGACTTGTTTGGTTGCGAGACCTTCAAATCTAAGTATATGGTGGTCGACCACGAGCTTGAAGTTATATTTTTGAGCCCAAGGATAAGCTATTATCCCTGCCAAAATAATCGCACGAGTTACTATAAGCTCACTGTTCATGGAATATCGATCATAGTATTCTCGACGAGATTCGGCGATGTCTCTTCGTCATGCAAGGTCTTTTGAACTGGGTAAATGCAAAACCGGCTTCGCTCAGCTTAAGTTGGAACACAGCTGTACTTGGAAAGCTGGCCCCGCAATGAGATTTGCCTCTAAGACGCTTCGTCGTAAAGTCGACGAGGGGCTCTGTTGGGTACTGGTGGACGATTCGTCACAAATGTAAATATTTTTGAGAAGTATAGCTGCCGGCGTGGAAAACCACCGTCCGGTCACAGTGTGACCGCAGGAAACGGTTCGTGACCGTTTCAGTGACGGCTGACGAAGCCGATCGCTGATCGGGTCAGACACCCGACACCGCCGCGCCTAGCGAGCCATTAGCGTACACCGTGTGTAAATATAGTCTAAGTCTAAGTCTAAATCCCAAATCTTCAAATCCCCCCCTCCCCTTCTTGCGGAAAAACGCGCGCGACGCGCGACTTCAAAAACGTGACACCCAGCCCTCACAAGAGGGGAGGCTGAAAAACTCTTGGCCATTTGGATTAAAAGGAGAGAAGAGAAGAAAAAAAAGGGATAGTAGCAGGCGCCAAATTGCATTGCAGCCGTGTGATGGCCGCCTCATCTGCGCACACACCCAAGAATTCGGAGCGACAGGGATTCACTCACTGGGGGCATCTTGTATTTGGGTTTTGGAGAAGTAGAGCTGCTTGGGAAGGAATGTTGGAGTCTTGATGAACCTTGAGAGCAAAGGAGGGGACAGTTGGTGTGAAGAGATTGGTTTGAGAGCTGGAAAAGGTGCATGCTGACTACTTGTGGGGCCTAGCCAGTTGCCCTGATGTTCTTTGCCAGCACCAATGTACTAGGTTCCGAAGAGGACCTTGCGGTCCTGCCGGACATCACGCCCATTTGGGAGGGTCTTTTTTCGCCCAAGAAACCTATGGTGGGATGGCGTGATTCCCTGCTAAAACAGAGGGACGTGCAGTTGGACCATGCCATTCCTCCAAAAAAACACCGTCCTTGCGTGCTAAAGACGCTCCTGCATGCGCTCAACACGATCCCTGGCATGTGACTTGTTAGGTTTTACTTTGTTTATTGTTGACCTGCTCATTTCTCCAGCCACACATCTACTGGTACTGCCCATTCTACATCGAAGTACTCGAGGCAGAGGCGTACCCACAGCAAGTTCTTACCAACTTGAAACTGCCAGCAAGAATCCAATATTTCAATACCAAGGTAAGTTCCACTAACAAGAAACTGCTGGCTAGGAACTCAATATTTTCAATAAGTTGGGTTCTTGCTGTGAGAAACTGCCGGCTAGAACACAGTATTTTCAATATGAAGGTAAGTTTCACTATTGCTCCAAGAAACTGCCGGCTAGAACTCAATATTTTCTATAAGTTGAGTAGAACCGTCCTCACTCCAATATAGCGATCTCTGGTGGCAGAAGAGATGTTCAAGAACCCTCGTCTCCAAGATCACACTGACCCAACCAAACTTATTCACACCGCGCTGCATTTTACAGTGGTTTGCAGGCATTTATCGATGGAAGGAGGAGGTTCAAGGTATGCAAATGTCTCCACTGACCCAACCCCAAAATTATTCACACCGCGCTGTATTGACAGCGGTTTACAGGCATTTATTGATGGAAAGAGGAGGTTCAAGGTACGGAACCAACCCCAAACTTATTCACACCACGCTGTATTTACAGTGGTTTACAGGCATTTATCGATGGAAAGAGGAGGTTCAAGGTATGGAACCAACCCCAAACTTATTCACACCATGCTGTATTTACAGCGGTTTACAGGCATTTATTGATGGAAAGAGGAGTTGTCTCCACTGACCCAACCCCAAACTTATTCACACCGCGCTGTATTTACAGCAGTTTACAGGCATTTATCGATGGAAAGAGGAGTTGTCTCCACTGACCCAACCCCAAACTTATTCACACCGCGCTGTATTTACAGCGGTTTACAGGCATTTATTGATGGAAAGAGGAGTTGTCTCCACTGACCCAACCCCAAACTTATTCACACCGCGCTGTATTTACAGTGGTTTACAGGCATTTATCGATGGAAAGAGGAGTTGTCTCCACTGACCCAACCCCAAACTTATTCACACCGCGCTGTATTTACAGCGGTTTACAGGCATTTATCGATGGAAAGAGGAGGTTTAAGGTACGCAAATGTCTCCACTGACCCAACCCAAACTTATTCACACCACGCTGTATTTTATAGCGGTTTGCAGGCATTCATTGATGCCCTCACCGCCCTCACCGCTATAATGTGCTCCAGGTGATCATCCGCCAGGGACCCAATTTGCGGCACTGTGCTCATGCCACTCAAGGCAAATATAGGTAAATACATGCATGTATTTAGGAGTGGGCGCACACTAATTTGTCCTCATCTGTCTTATAGTATGGGCGTCAACAACCTTTGGGAGGTATGTGCACCGCTGGGCCATTTTCAGATTTGAAGCTCATTCGTTTTACAGTTACTAGAGCCTGCTGCAAAAACAGTGCCCATTACCTCGCTTGCCCTCCAGGACCGCTATGTGGGACCTGCTCCTCACCTGCCCTATGTGATAGGAGTTGACACAAGGTCAGTCTTTGCACGTTCGTATTGTCACATTTGGTACTAAACTCCTTCTCACCACATGCAGCAGGGTGGTTTGAACAGTGTCAACAAGGCAAGTGGCACCTGTTACAAGAACATCTAGACGCTTGGGCCCCTACCATTTTTCTCCTAATCCTCCTCGTATCAGCCCTCGCGTCATACCCTTACCCCGACCTTACCCTTGTCATCCTTGTCATCCTCGCATTCCCTTTCGCTCTCTATCTGTCGCTTCAGCAAAGCCAGTACATCTGGCCGGACCCTTTTGCTGACGAAGCATACCCATGCTCCATTCCACCACCTGACTGATCCTGTGGACAGTCCCTTTTGCCCTTACCGTCTGGACGGTAACCTATGATACGATGCACGACGCATCCCCTTCACCCCGTTTCCCTTCTTGATCTCTGACTCAGTGCGCAGTCGCACATGCGACCTATACTTAGCTCCGCAGTTGCACGGTCGTGCCCCTGCGCGTTTCACTTCTTATTCTGATCTTTGACTCACTTTCTTATCTGCACGTTCAGAGCTCGTCCGTGTCTCACTTCGAACGTGCCTTCCTTTTATGGTCATACCCTTTACCGATTGCTTCTCTTGGTAGTACGAGTTATCATCCACTAATACGCTTCCTGTCCTCTATATAAACTCGCTACCATGTAACATATTCCTTAACTTGAATCTACTTGGTTCTTGACCTCCTACTCTCACCAGAGTGATCCTTTCTGCCTCGCCAGCAGTCTATATTCTATCTTCTTATCTGCTCCTCGCGGATAAGCCTATAGTCTCGACCTTTACTCATCGACTTCGTTGACGAGCAAAGCCCCTGTTAACTAGTCGGACTTCTGTCCTTCTAATTAACGACGATCCTTACGATTAACCTTCGGGTATCGTAAGCCTAGGCCGATATAGCTTATTGTCTCACACCTGCTTGACATAAGCTACCCGATTTGGACATAGGCGTCAAATCTTACTTGCTGAAACTCGCCAAGTAAGACCCCTAACCTTGGGCTAGCCCAAGGACGTCCTCGACCATTGACGACACACGCTCTGTTTGAGCGTCACCAACAAATACCATCCAAGTCGTAACAGCGCCGTGCACACGCTCAGACTGGGCAGAACCCTGCCCTTCAGACATTCTTATTCTGCCTCGCTCGACTTACTCAGTTCCCGGTACAACTAGTCTTCTGCTATGATGGCAACCAGCGGCCTGATGTCAAACGAGGGCATAAGGTATCTTCTAGGGAACACTGGATGGTCAAGCCGACTCAACGCATCTTGGATGTCTTCAATACTGCAATGGATTATGGTGTGTCTTCTTTACCTTCGTTCATCCTCATCATTCAACCCTGGTATGTAGGCTGCAGGAGAAGCTGAGGCTCAACTTTGCATTGATGAATAGGGCCGGTGTCATTGATGCTGTACTGACAGACGACAGTGATACCTTCGTATTTGGTGCGAAGACTGTCCTTCGAAAGTAAGTTTTCACTCAGGTTTAGATATCTGTTCCTTATGCTCCTGCCTTAGCTCAACACTTTCGATGGACACGATCAAGATGTATACTGCCGGCGCCATTCAGGAACGAATTGACCGTTGTCTCACTGGTGATGCTTTCATTACCATGGCCATCTGCTGCTGCGGTGATTATGATAAGGTAAGCCTCGAACACATCATGCGGATACTGATTTTTGTTAACTTTCTTCTTCAGAGTGGTCTTCTGGGCTGCAGGTGCGAGACAGCACTTGGTTTGGTCCGCTGCATGGACAACAGTATGTTGCGTAGTGCCATATGCAGCAACAACCAAGGCTGGAGTCTCAAAGAGTGGCGAAACATTGCTCAATGTCACCTTTTGAGTGATCCCACTGGGAAGATGGGCCGATCGCATCCAGCGCTTGCTCGCTCGCTCCCTGAATCATTCCCCAGTGCGGACACCATCAATTCGTATGCGCACCCTGCAGTCACCTCACTCGCCGAGGTACCCAAACTGCAGCTGCCAGCCCCTCCTGACCTTGCCCAGCTTGCATGTGTGATCCAGCAGTTCCTAGGCTGGGACTCGAAGAAGCTTCTTAGTGCCTTCCACACCACTATCTGGCCCGTTGTCATCCTACATGAACTCCTGGAGGATCTTGCCAACAATTCACCCAGGAGCAATGAGGTACGTGATTGCTTTATATTCTAAACATGCTGATGGACATGTAGTCTAGTTCAGCCTTGCCTCAGGCTGCACCAGGGCAGTGTTTCTGAACCGCACATCACACTCAAAGAAGACACTTGCAGGGATTTCCGGGCACAATACTGACGTGCCCATTGATGGGCTTGAGAAGGCCACAATGCAGTTGCTCGAGGAGCCAGCCCCAGGCCATCGGGATGATATCACACCATCGCATAAGTACGTTTGAGTATGGCTTGCTGACAGAATCTATGACTGCTGGGCGAAGACAATGTTCCTATCATCGTCAGGTGATCTCCGCACGGAGGTACGTCGCTCAGCCATATTGTCATTGTTCTTGCTGATGTACAGATAGAGCCGCCCCTCATCAATGACTCATACTGTCCATCAGTTGTCTGCACATCCTGTCTCTGATTTTGATTCTGATTCTCCCGCCTCCTCTTCTATGAGCGTTATTGACCTTACAGAAGATGCAGTGGCGTTTGCTGGTGGCACTATCATTGATCTTACAGGTGATGATGATAGTGAATTGATTGATCTCACTCTTTGATGTATGTTTGGGTACTGTACTTGTATCTCGTCGCATTTGAATAAATAACAGTTTTATTGCAAGTACTATGTTATGACAGGAAGTCAAAAGTCTACTGTTTTGTTCTTAAGCGGATGAACAGCACTGCCCACACTGCCGGCACTTGATAGTTGGCTGCTGGTTGGGGTTGAAAAAGTGCTCTCTTGGCTCGGCAGGGTCGTCATTTGAAGAGATAAGGTACTTTACTATTGTCATGTTCGTGAATTCAGTGCTCCACCCACCCCACTCACAAATCCGTCTCAGGTGCCAGCGCCTCTCTACATGCAGATATTGACAGCCTCCCCGACGAAACGAGTGCGTGCCATAGGGGGCAGGGTCGATACCTATGTCAAGGAGATTGTTCCGGAAGAGCTCCAAGAACTGTTCCAAAGACTAGATGGTCATATTTAGCTATTTCGATCGACGTACACAGTAATAACGTACCATAGGGCTGTTTGCCTCTGCTATGCGGTCGCCAGATGCCACTTTTCAGAAAAGATAGCCTGATGTCAACTTAGACTCTCGCAGCCAGGCAGCAAGTGCACGTGCAGGACAGATATGAGCTTCGTCCGACGGGAGGACCCAGAGGTGAAAGGGCTTGATATCTAAAATTACGTATCTTAATTGTAGTCCTGCGAGCTCAATATAGATTGAATACATACCTCCATTTTGGTGGGTCTTCCGGAAGGGAAGGTATAGCACAACCCGATCTTGCTCCACATGAAGATCATGAACCTGTATTTTGAGAACCTCATCAAATCACAACATGCACAAGAACACCACCGTATATGCAGCCGGCAGAAGTCTTCGGACACGTCCACCGCCCCAGTGGTCTAAGTTTTTGGTACCAGTAGTTCCCGAGCCTCCTGCAGATTTTCACCCACCAGGTTGATATGCCTGGATAGTCCAGTTCCGAGGAAGGTGGTTGTGATTGTGAAGTTTAAACAATATTTTCCTGCAAACGTTTGAAGGTTCTTCGAAGCAAAAAATTGAGAATTAATGTGACTCACCGATGTTATAGCACGAGCGCTGTTGGCAACCTCGCTGGCTTGGATCTAGGGTATTGGATGATCAGCCGTCAAATCAGTCAAAATAATCAAAGTGCTATATACCTTGCGCCTCCGCAGTGAACACATGAAAGATGACCCTCAAACTGAGATTGAAGGATTGCCAACCATGGTTGCCATCTCCAGCATCGGACTCATGCACATGCATGTTTCCGAGACCGTGGAGCTTACCAAAGGCATAGGTCATCGATGCTCGCATCTCTTCTGAGCATGTCCATATGTCCCCCGGTCTTTGGTGGATGGTTTTGGGCTGCCATCAAGATTAAGAGAGTCGCAACTTCCAGCATCGTGTCAAGTGTTTGTTAATTCAATTGAGTGGGACTCGGACTCCACGCATTCATAATCCAAAGCAATGATGACCCAAGGAGCATTTGGTTGTGGTTTCTTGTGAAGAACTCCTCATCTGTCCGTAAAAGCCTCATCTCAACGGCAAACACGAGACATGAATTTATCAACCTGTCAAAGTGGAACAATCAAAGTCATGATGCAACTGTTAGGACTAATGACTCACCTCTGATATTCAATGTCTGTACCCTCTGTAACCCCCTTAGAAGCCTCCATGAGAGTCGCTTGAAGTTTAGTAAACTCAGAAGCATCCATTGACATATTCGTTGTCGGGGCACTTTGTTCTTTCTCGCTGCTGGGGTTAATTAAGGTTTCTTGTTCTGCTGCAACGTCCTCTTCGATATTGGCATTCTCAAGGTCAGCGGCAAGTGGAATCACCGCTGTGCAGACCAGCAAAGCACTGCATGGGGTCAATCACTGTAGTGGCCATGATTCAACAGAAAACTTTGCAGACTCTTACTGTGCTTGGGACTCGGACCAATCGTTAATTGGCAATTGCGGGTGCTAATACTTGTATTACCGGCAAGCATAAACTTGTGTACCTAACAGAAGATACAGGTCCTATCTACAGCACTTAGTCAACTCAAAGTACCTTTTCACGATAGCAGATGGCCTTGTCATGACATACTCTCCACCTCCCCTCCGGTAAGTAAAATCAGTATCAAATGTGGCGCCAAACTCTCTGCGCACCTGTTCCACAATGCGGGACTGAGTCGACTTGCGTACATCATGCAGCTTGTCGACGATGGCACTATACTTCATGTGCTCTCCTTTAGCACTGAAGGTAGCCCAGAACTGCTCTGGGCTGCCTTGACGGTAACACTCGATAATGTCCTGGGCACCAAGGAAGGTCAGTCGGATGCAGCCGAGCATTACAGGGTTGTACTCACCCGCCAATCAGACCATTTCTTCTTCGGGCCCTTCCACTGCTTGTCTTTGCCATAGCGGTAGAGTACCGGCCAATATTTAACTGCAATTGGATGGCCGCGGATGACAATAACAGACAGACCTTTCCAGTACTCACTATGGTCATCCCACATGCTATTTAGGTGTGCAATATCGTGTGCGAAGCTGATGGCAGGGGGATCAGGAATCTCACTGTCGTCCACTTGTAGGATGGTTCCATCTCCAAGGTGGAGTAGACGGGGGTTTCCTATGGCCGGCGGCGGAGATGCACTAGGTGCGCGGCTTTCCACTGCAATGGTCTCGACACCAGAGTGAGTAAAACCTTCGGCACCTAGCGCAGGTGGTGACCAGACAGCACTGGGTTCATGGAGGGCATCTTGAACAAGGCTGACGATCCTTGAGCTCACGTTTTGGACAATGGTGTCCTGCAACTGTCATCGATTAGCTCAGGGGATAAAGTGTGATAAGAAGTGACCCTCATCAATGTAGGCAGGATAGGGTGCATTCATCACTTATAGCAAGCGGGCAGATATACTGGGCTCAGCACCAGTCGCCCGTCTGGTACCGGATACTTCGTGCCAATCATCTCAGCCTGTCAAGGCTTTCAACAAGGATCAATTAAAAGAACCAAGGAACAGAATAGCTCACCCACGGCAACAGAGCAGCGACCTCCAGTTGAGGGTGCGTCGTTGTCCCTTGATCGTCAGTGACAGTTGCAGCAGTGGCAGCACCAACCAACTGCGCACGGCGCTGCATCTGCTTGGTGCGGCCTGCCCTGCCCTAGGTATATCTGTGGGTTTGTGTGTTCCGAGGTCCCTTGTGGGACTTGTGGGCACCTGGACGTTAGCCTTAAGTCACAGGGGTCAACTCCTGGTGAACGCCTACTCCAAAAAAAATTACTCGCACACCTGTCCCATGAGTCAGGATCACGACTGAATACTTCTAACTGCTCAATCAACATGGCCTTGTTGCCCGTCTGGCGGAGGTCGAACTCATTGCAGTGCTGCTTCAGCACTTTTACAGTCATATTGTAGCTATGGTACCAATGTCAGCATCATCAGAGAGGAAGCGTGTCAACTTACATGGGGATACTGTACTGAAGGTTCTCCTTCGCGCCTGAATCGTCGGGGGAAGGGAAGCAACTGCTCAGACAGAGTTTCACTGACCATACTTAGGTCATGCGCACTAGCATCAACGCTCCAGAATGCCGTGTCACCATCCGAGACGGGATACAGTCCAGCCACATTCATTTGCACGAAGCTCAAAATGCTGTCGTCATTGTCGTCGTCAAGGCAGAGGCAGGTCTGCAGAAAGTGAGGAGAATCTTCCGTTTCCACAATGGATATGTTGCTATAAGAACAATGAAAGTCGAGACACTCAGAATAATGGCAAAAGTGCTGGCCTCGTTGAGTTTGTTTGATGGTGCTAGAGGGGCGACAGTTGGCTCTGCCTGACGCCCGAGCTGGAATCGTGTTCGGAGCCGACTGACGAGTGAATGGGCTGAAGGGTGATGGCTGTGGGGGCTTGCCTGTACCGGGGACGATAGCTAGAGAGGTAAGGACGCACGCCCAATGCTCAGCATGAGGCAGCAGCCGATCTGGGGGACGGGCAAGTCAGCAATGCGAACGGTATGGTATCAGTACCAGTATAGTGCAAGAAAGTGACAAGAGAAAGGGACCGTCTTCGCTAGGTCAGCGTGCCTTGTGACGGCGTTTGCCGAAGTGTCACGCCCACCAACGGACGGTGTTCTGTGCGAGTCTGAGCGAGAAGATTGTTTGTCGGTATTTGGCTCGCTTAACTCTAAGCTCGACGTTCGCGACATCCTCCGCGTAATTCAACTCTACCCCTGTCCACTGGAAATCACACCAAAAACAAACAGAAACGCGATGGCACTGATCGGCACGATTGCTGGTTTCTCATTATTCGGTCTTGCAGCGCGTTTTGGGCAGCTGGCAATAAAGAAGAGAATCTCATGGAGATGTGCGTGCCCTCATTCACTACAACATTCACTGTGCCGCAGGTATAACACTGATACTGACGTCTTGAGCAGACCTTGGCGGACACGCATTGTCAATGGCGTTTTTGGTTATGCTGGATATTGGGCATATCAGTGGGACGAACGTGCGGCGGTTATGCTTGCGCAGAAGCGTGCGGAGATTACTGAACGGAGAGAACGGAAGTTGGCGCAAGCTCAGTAATTTATTTAGATTTTGTGGTGCGGAGGTGAGTTCGTGATTCTGATTGATTTTTTCATTATGATGACAGACTGAATATTTTGGCTTGAAGGTTGATCACGCGTAGGGTACGAAGGATACCAACCACTTTAATGGAGTGTACTGTGTATATTAGGTATCTTTCGACGCCGCACTGACGTTGAACCTTGTGGTCATTGAGCAATACCATTCCTCCACGTCGAACCTCATGTTTGTCCTATGCCAACTTTATGCCACAAAATACTTGGAAACAAGCTTTGGTGCCAGCGCCTGGTGATGAAACTACTAGTAGAGACCAATGGAGTAATTGTATGTGTTCACACTGTCCCTCCTTTGGTCCCTACTATGTGCTTGGGTATCCATATACTTCCATTCCTTCCGTTTAACTTGAGCAGTGACGTGACTTGGGGCGTTGTGATATTGGATTCTGAGAGCTGCGGGTGTTCTATCAGCGACACCCTAAGTTAGATCTGATGATTTTGACAAGGGTTCCAGAAGGAAGAAACCAAAATAGATATTACTGCGGTGGTAGAACGAAAGCGTAAGTAAGTGCGTAGTCATCATACATTCGAGGTCCGCTAGTCCTGGAAAGAGGCAAGGATTGACCTCCAACGACGACAGCAGTCACTGTCCCAGAACTCCCGCTGAAGCTATGTCCTTACTAGATTTGAGCAGCGTGTTTTCTCTTGCGCTAAATCCCCTACTGTTATTTGAATGCCGATATCTGGCTGCGGATAGGATTCGCTGTATAGAAGGGCGGTGGTACAAGTGCCGCCGGTTTTGCTGTACGTATGAGATGTCTTCTTGATTTCATCGCTTTGGATGATTTGCTTCGGTCGGAGTTAGTAATAATCTCTGATTATGTAATTTATGCCTCATGGTCACTGTTTCTCCCCGGACGACGACGACAAGAACATTGTCGGTGCCATTCGACGCGTTCCCTATGCCAGTCACTCATTTGATTGTCTGCTCAAGTTTCACCACTCGCTCTCATCATCCCACGTCCAAATATTCCCAGACCGCGTCTTCCAACAAGTTTCTTTCGTTTCTTCTGCTCCACGAACTCCTTCTCGTAGCCCAGTCGCGTCTCATATTTTCATTTCGCCCCCAGCTCCCAATAGGAACAGTTGTGATTCATGGAATAGCTCAAACTATGATTTTGACGACCCTAACTTAGACTGGAAGGAAGATGAAGTTAGGTTACTTGGCAGGGTGGGTCGAATTTCGGGTTTCGTCAAATAATTCACCTAAAATTCGCCACAGACCTTGGATGCTCTACCTTCTCATCTTATCACACCTTTCAACGGCTCAATTCCGCCTCCGAACCTTCTTGACAAGATTGCACGTGGTATCACTGCTGCCAAAGGCCCAAATGACTGGCCCCATTCCGTCACCGCGACGCGTGCTAAATTGCTCGACCTGGCCCGCGCAAGAGCAATGGAGGAGCGGAGAAAGTCCATCATTGATGAGGACGTCATCTTTCTCAGCGGCAATGTACATCGTCCAGCAGATATGAGCAAATGTGCTGAGCGCAACGATACTTCACCAGACGTACTTCAACCTACCACAAACACTCCTAAGCGCCACCCACTATACAGGCAGTCCAGTATGGATTTCATGACTGACGCAAAAGCTGACCATAACGAGAGCATCGCTCGGTATGTCTTTCCCTCCGTTCTATCCCCTTATCTGATTATACGCAGCCTCTCGCACCGTCTCCAACGACACGAGCACACTTTCCACCACCCGTACTTACGTCCTGCTCACTTGCGTCGCCCAATGGAACATTCCTTTACTCCCTCGACACCCAGCTCATCAACGCTCAATGCCTCCCAGAGCAATATACGAAAGTCCACTGCGTCTTCAAATTCAAATTCTACCTTTGGCACTCCCATTTCCTCATCGGCGCCTCTCCGTCCTTCCTCCCTGCGCAGATCGTCCACGTTGACCCTCGCGAGCTCTTGCGATATGCGCGTAGATCCGGAAGGTGATGGCGAGAATCTATTCAAGACTGCCGAATTTCGCCGTAGCGGAGGGTATCCTGACGCAGCTATCGTTGGTGTAAAGGTAAAGAAAGTCCCTACGCAGCCTACTAGTCCAAGGACACCGTCAACAAAGAATGCTAAGACGTCCTATTCAAAAACAAAACCTAAAGTCCTCGCTCTATCCGTAATCTCCCCGCCAAAGACACCTCCATCCAAACCTCGAGTGCTACCCACTACCTCAATCAAAGCAGCCACGCCCATCAAGCAGCCTAAATTTCGCAAGGGACACATGCCTTCCCTATCCATCTCCTCCGACGAAGAGGAGACAGCACGTTCTCAACGTGCGAAGAAGCCCCGTACGAGTGAACCTTCGTGGTCGCTAATCGCCTCCTCAGACACACATGCACGACAGACCCTGCCAGTTTTGGCACCAACGCAAATTACTACTACATCGTCTGTGCACAAGGATCAGGCTAAAAAACGCGAATCTGGGCGAAGTGCTTTTTCACTGCCCAAAGCTTCCTCTAGCTCGTCGGAGAACGACAACGAATTTTCGACGGCGAGTGTGGAGACTGCTGCAACAACCGTTTCGCTCTCTACACCTGCCTTGCCAGTGTCTATGCCAAAGGCAAAACCCAAGCCAAAGGAGACGGTGGAACCGAAGGCAACGACGAAGCTAAAGCCCATCCGCCGCAACCTGATGCGCAACCCCTCGATGTTTGGTCCTGAACTCCCGTGTCCACAGGCAACTCCATCGCCTCCGTCGCGTATCCCGCTGTCATCTCCTATCGGATCTCCTGTTGCAGTATCCCGTGCGTCTCCCGTGACTGCATCTCCGAGTACGCCTTCGATGTCCCCAAGAACACCTGCTACACCTCTGCTCGCTACCCAGACACGTCCACGCACGCTTCGCCGTGCTGCTCGTAGGATCTCGTTTGGGAGCCTGAGAGCTGCGAGTCCTGTTTTGTCTGGCGAGAGTGGGGTGGTCACGCTTGGGAGTGCGTTTCAGCTTGCTTGATTTCACTTTCAATGGTCTAGTGTGAGCGGTGCTCACAGACATTCATCTTATCTTATCTTCGATGCTTCAATTATGATTTTTTCGTCTCCTCCGTCTTCATCTCTGTATATCTTGGATTTCGATGTACTTGTATGTCTTTGACGATCGTTCTCACTACTTCATTTGATGAATTCTTTTGCTTTCTTTCTTTTCCCTAGTTCTCTCTTCACGTCTTTTTTTTCGGCGTTCGCAGGTTGCAATCTTCTCTTGCTGTTGCCTTTTTGAAAACTGATCTGGTTTTGGTACTTGTGTGCGAATCTTTTTTCTGTTCATCTTGTTCGCCTTCAGCCCATACTCTGACGTCCCTCCTATCTCTTCCGCCTTCTCGTCCCCGCCCAATCCCTTCGCTCCTGACCTGTCTTTTTCGTTTTCCAATCGTCAAAGGTATGTCTCGCATGTCTCTCACCTCGAATCTGCTAATAATCCATATTTCGTTAGGACGCCCACACACTCACTCGTTCGCTTGTTCGCCATTGTGCGTGATAATGCACCCTCCTTTGTTCTCCGCTTTAAGCGACCACTGTCATTCTCGCTCTGCCGTGAAACGCGCAGTTCACACTCCCTGTCTTTCGGTTTCTTGATCTCTCCAATATCAATCTCTCGTCTGCTTGGGACGGGTTTTTTCATGGATGGATGAAACTCTTCCTTCAATGAATGGAAGGTTCATATTCATTTCTCCCTCTCTGGCTATTCGCTCCTCAAGCTCGTCGACGAGCTTGATCATCTATTCATCAGTGCATCCATCCCATTCCGCCATTACGTTTGAACCACCAAATTGGATCATCACACATTCATTAACTTCGCATTCATGCTGTACCATCATGGCCATTTCATCATCGCTTTCGTTCCTACTGCCTCCGCTCCTGTCTACATCATTTGATCGTTCTTTCTTTGTACGACAAGCCCCTCCTCTTTTGTACAAACCGCCCCTCTATCCCCTTCTTTGTACAACTCAATTTCTTTGTACGACTGCCTTCGTCCCTACACACGTAGATCGTGTTTTATGACAAGGAATTATATACGACGCATGTATGTACTTTTGGTCGCATTTGTACTAATCAGCGTGTACAGGATTCTTGCTCGTGCCGTAAATAATTACAAAGAATGTCTGCAACGAGGATCGGCTTGCCAAGGCGCCGTTCAATCCTGTGCTAGATCAATGATCTGAATGGTGTCATTGATGGGCTGAGATCGAACTCATCGCTCAACTATACCCAAAGAATACTTCGAAGACGGCACTGCGATGGCACGCCGCTGAAATTGCGAACAGGTTTCCGATCCTCATGCACATGGCTTGCTCATGGCGGCGTTTCAAACATTTTGCAAGTCACCACATTGCATGATTGCATCCACATCTGCTACTTCCGAATCGATCTTATCGATATATTCCCGGATGCACCGTCCTTTTGTACCTGAATTCATGCTGAAACCACTTACGATAAACCAGATATCATTTCTCTCACTTACTAAGGTTAAGCGCTGGATGGTGTGGTATATCAAGCACGAATGCGATCGTTTTACGTCCACCAAGCTTCCCCGCTCGCTCGCTCCCATCCTCTGACAGTATGACTGTAGTCTCGAACGATCCAAGTTACTGGCCAACCATCGATTCGACAATTTTTTACAGCTATTTCGTAGGTCCGTGGAGAGCCAGCCACATGATGACCGTGATGACTCGATTGACATTGGCTGCCCGGGCTTCACAGTTACAATCATGTGCTGCGGTAATATACGATTGGGGTGAGCAATATCGAGTATGAAAAGACCGCTGATATCATGGGATTTCTAGGACTTACGTTCGGACAAGAGGTAGGTCGACACCATCACAGGAGCAGTCGTCTCGCTGACAACAGTTTATAGGTGGAGCTGATCTGGGTGAGCGAACTTTCAGATGAAAAAAAGATATAAAAATGGTAGCTAACTCCGCGGCAGAGGCAACGGTGGTCCATGATGACCGTTTTGTATCTCATTGTATGTAGATTGTGTTTTGAAGCGTGGTTGGCGAGTTGTACTGAAGGGAACACATCCTAGGCACGATATATTGCAATAGCATTCTCTGTGTACGTTTTGACGTTCAAACCATTGGTATTGTGCTCATTATCCGTCTTTCACAACCAGGATCAACATGTTGAGTATGTTTTCCTTGTATAGACCCTATTTCTTTCTTCTGACGGGCGGCATACAGTCAGTCTTCCAACGGTTTCGAAGACCGGTACAGTGAGTAGTATTCCGCACCGATGCCTTCCCGTCCAAACAACTGAACTACCATGCAGGGGTGAGTGAGATTCTCGAATGACTCGTAACTTCAATATAACGACTCCCACAGTTGTGAGTTTCTTGCGAGCTTGTGGTCTTCTGAAGCTAACAACTAATGTTGCTGGATTCGTCAGGCCTTATTATGATTGACGCAATTAATTGGATGAGTGACTTCATACATATAATACTCGGTGGTGAGCTATACACTTCCATGATATTAACTTGATTGAAACATCATGCAAGTCATTGCGATCGCTCGGCTGCATGCCATGTATCAGGGATCCAGAAAGATGCTGACATTTCTTATTGTTATCTTTCTGGCCATCAGAATCCCTGTCGAAGTGATGAGCGCAATGATGACGGCGCAGATTTCAGGGGGTAAGCTCTAATGTTTGTGTGATATGCTTAAGTGCATCAGGCTCACTGACATGTACCAGAGGAATACATCCTTTCCGGCATCTATAGGTGCAGAATTAGCTATCCGGACAATTCTATATTCCTGGGTTCTATGACTTGGATACTTGGCACTGTGTGGGAGGTCCTTTCACTGTGTCTCGCGGTCTGGATTGCTGTGAAGCACTTCCGTGAACTACGAAGACGCTCAAACGGGAGGCATTATGGGGCACTGTTTTACGGTGTTAATGCAAACTCACGTTACTTACTTTGCAAGGTGAGCTCACAACGTAAACTTGGTTTTCCTGTTCCGCTGAAGTTTGGCGCGCGCACTAGTTTTTGGCTGTCCTCTTCCCTGCAGATCAGTTTTTTCTCTCCGACATTCATAGCGGTATGCCGATCTGTCACCACCCTCTACGTGCGACAATGATTCATCATTTCTATAGCACGAAGATTCCCAGGGCATTCAGATTTATATCTGTCTGATTCAAATCTTCCAGATGGCGCAGCTGTCCTGTGCTGGGACCACGTCTTATCCTTGGCGTTCGAGAATACAACGCTAAGCTCGTGGACGCCTCCGATACAGCAACCGATATGACTTCAATTGCTTTCCAAGAACGTGTTTTATGTGGAAACTAGCACTACCGTGTAGTTCGGAAGATGCTCGATGTGATTTACGACTGGTAGGCTGTCTGATACAGAGCGGTTTTTGTATTTAGTTTTGTCGCGGAACTTACTTAAGTTATTTAATGTTACAAGATATATTCGAAAGAGATATCAATATTAATGTTCCTACCACTTGCAATTGCATAATCCCCACGGCCCTCCGGGCAGCCCAGGACCCTTCGTATCATTTCACAACAAAGAAAAAAAAGAAAACAAAAATGCACGATCACAGTTTTTCCATTGGTATAAACCTAGCTGAGATCTTTGTCGATGTTCCACGTACGGTATTAGGAGAGCAAGGATATAAAGTGATTCGCTTGGATGACATTGCGGGGATCACTGAGTCTTAGTAAGTGTCTCTAGCAAGGTCAGATGTTTAGACTGATCGATGAAACTGGGCTGCGGACACAATCGCGTCAGGGGAAAGATATATTAGGAAACCAGCAACGGTCAGTTGACGAGCTCCGGTAGAGGTTAACAATCTTTGTTCTACAGATACTTGGCAGGGTCATGATCTGCTATTTGCCATTGTTATACCTGTACCCTTAAAATCAATCATATGACGACTTTACTTACTCGAAGACAGTCGTTCCATTTCAGTGTAGTGATATTTATTCTCTAGTCACTGCTCAATATACTATCCCTCAACATCAGATTAGGCTACAAACTTGGCAGCTGTCTTGTTTTGGGCGATGACCCAAGCCATATTTTTCACCCTTGGCAGAACTAGTGTTGTTCCTGTTGCAATGTCTGTCACGAGGTTGACTTGGGCGCCCAGTGCCGTTGCCAGTGAGTCAAACCTGCGTTAGATCAATAGTCTAAATGGTATCAAAAATGCGCCGACTACTAAACCCCACATCCAACTATACCTAAAGAGCACTTTAGCAGTGTAAGTGCTGGATGATGGTATATCAAGCACAACTGCAATTGCTATCCACCAACTTGAAGTTCCCCTGCTCGCTTACTCTCATCCTTTCTATGATAGTATGACTGTAATCTCAAATGATCCAAGTTGGTGGCCAACCATCAATGCGTATCTTATTTCCAGCTATTTCATAGGTTTGTTCAAAGCCAGCCCCAGTACTATGATGACCGTGATGGCTCAATTAACCCTGGCTGCGATTTTGCAGTTGCCGCCTGTGTTGTGGTAATGTACGATTGGGGTGAGCGATATTAAGCGTGCAAAGACCATTGATACCAGGATGGTACTGTATTTCTAGGACTTACGTTCGGACAAGAGGTAGGTTGACACCCAGGCCATTACAGCAGTAGTTATCTCGCTGACAACAGTTTCATAGGTGGAACTGGTCTGGGTGAGCGGATTCCTACATCAAAAGAATGATGCGCCGGCGAATATACTAATTTGCGACAGAGGCAACGCTGGTCTATGATGACAGTTCTGTATCTCATTGTATGTCGCTTGCATTTTCAACCAAGCGTGGTTAGCAAGCTGTACTGACCCGAACATATCATACTAGGCACGATATGTTGCAATAGAATTCTCTGTGTACGTTTTGAGGTTCAAGCCATTGGCTTTCCGCTCATTGCCCGTCTTTCACAATCAGGATTAATATGTTGAGTATGTCTCCTCGCATCAATTTCGTTTCTTTCATATGATGGGCAGCATACAGGCAGTATTCCAACAATTGTGATAACAGATGCAGTGAGTATTCCACACCGATGCATTGCATTCCTGTCCAGACAACTCAACTACCATGTAGGGGTGAGAGAAATTCTTAAACAACTCGTTGATTCAATACTATAACGAATCCCACAGTTGTGAGTTTGTTGCGAGCCTGTGGTTCCACAACGCTGATAATTAATGCTGCTGGATTTATCAGGCCTTATCATCGACGACGCACTTAATTGGATGAGTGACGTTGTAGAAATAATACTGGGCAGTGAGCTATACACCTCCGTGATATTGACTTGATTGAAACATCACTGCAAGTCATCATCATCGTTCGATTGCATGCCATGTATCAGCAATCCAGAAAGGTGTTGATATTTCTCGTTGTCATCTTTCTGGCCATCAGAATCGCCAACGTGGTGATGGTAGCAATAATAACGATGCACATCTCAGCGGGTAAGCTTTAGTTATGTATGAGATCTTGAAGTGCATCAAACTCACTGACAAGTACTAGAGGAATACGTTTTATCTGGCACTTACGAGTGCAAGATTAGCTATACGGGAGATTCCGTATTTCTGGGTTTCATGACTTGGATACTTGATACCATATGGGAGGTCCTTGCCCTGTGTCTCGCGATCTGGATTGCTGTGAAGCACTTCCGTGAACTGCGAAGACACTCAGCGGGAGGAATTATCGGGGACTGTTTCACGGTGTTAATGCAAACTCACATTGGTTACTTTGCAAGGTGAGCCCATAATTTGAATGTGGTTCGTTCTCTTATTCTGCTGAAATTTTGCACGCGCTAGTTTTGTAGCTGTCTCTTGCTTTCAACTCATTTTATTCTCTCCGACTGTCGCAGCGGTATGCCAATCTGTCGCTGACCTCTATGTGCCCATGATTCATCAATTTTCTACTATAGGACGCATTCTCCCTGGACACTCAAATTTACATCGGTTTCTCTCAAATCTTCGACATAATGCAGCTATCTGTGCTGGGACCACGCCTCATCCTTAGCGTTCGAGAATATCATGCGAAACTCGTGGCGGACTCCGATACAGCAACTGCTATGAGTTCAATGGCTTTCCAAGAACACGTTCATATGGAAACTAGCAGTGACGTGTAGTACGAGAGATGCTCGATGTGATTTTCAATCTTCGGAGAGCCTGTAGGGAGTGGTGTTCGTTTTTATCTATTCCAAGTTTTGTCGTGCTGCTTGATTAAGTTACTTGACGTTGCAAAATGTATCTGAAAAGATATAGCTCTGGACAATGTTCCTACTAGTGCTCCATTAACCGTGTTCGAATTAGGATGACGAGAGTGAATAGGAAGATACTAGCGAGCACAGACAGTCCGACTCGAAGCTAATAATTTTCAACTGTCATTAGAACGAAATGGATGGTGCGGGGTGAGCAACAAACAAACTAGCAAGAATGATTGGAAAAATTTGCTCGAATTCTCGAGGTCAAAGGACTCGCACAAATACACTCGGTCGTTGCTGGTGTGAGCGTATACTTACATATCACTGAGTGCATGAATAAACCTTGCTCACGTTCAAGGAGATATGCCTACACAGTGCAGTATTTATTTGGAAAGTTCGTTCCACGTTCGTAAATACATACTGAGTGTCAGCAGCATCATTTCTTGTTGTGGTACCAAGTCAGCGAGCGCTTCGGAGAGATGGTAGAGAGATGCTCGGGGTAACCCTGCGAAATGAATGCAAGAACGTTGTACTATAGAGATGTGCTGAGTCAGATTGTGAGCATCCTTGTGAATGTCGCATTGAAAACTCGACGTTAGGTTGATGAGAGCGATGACACGGTCAGGATGGCCAGTCGGACACTGATATGAAGAAAGTGTAAGTTCTCTACGGCATTGATCAGGTCAGAAATACTCTTACCTGTTTGGTGTTGACTATTCCTACTACATATAAGAATGGACTACAGAGTTAAGAGAAACTGAAGGCATGTAGGCTAGCATTGTTTACATCAAGCAACGCACCGTCCTGGGTTATGAGGTCGTACAGAGTTAGTTAAGCTCGACAGGTTGTGTGCATTGAAATAAATGACGAGGAAAGTTGAGGATATGCTGAGTGCGGCGAAATGAGTTGGTAGGTAAAACGCCTCTTAGTCCCACACTAAGTGGCACCCCGAATCAGGACCCCAGACACCACACCAGGACATCGTGCCCAACGGTGCCTACGTCGCCCAACGGCGTCACCAATCGAACCTATTTCTCCTCAAAACCCCTCAAAAAACCCAAAAAACAACTTCTGGATACTAACTTTTTAGCATATGGCGCCCAGTAAAGCGCCAGAGAAAAAGGGCCAACCGGCTACCTTAACTAATACAACCATTCACAACACCACTACCCCAAGGAATCAGATGTCGCAAGAGGATATCGAGGCATTACCAGGAGCTGTGACAGGTCTGGAATTGGCAGAGAAGTATCTAACTAGGGTCCTCCTTGGCCAGGCTGACGAACCCCTCTCCCCACTTCATCTGGCGGGAGTCCTTTTTCAAGTCACCCAAATGGCCAAACCTATCCCGCTCGCCGTCACCAATGCCATCCGGGCTGTGGCTTTCATTCTCAAACAGCACGCTGCCTCAGAAATTGCAGAAGTGGTCGCAAAAATCACAGCCGAACAACTCGCGGATTCTCTTTCGGCCAACATCGTCAATAACGTCATAGCAGCAATTGCCCCCCAAGTAGCGTCCATACACACCACCGCAGAGGCCCTAAAGACAACATTTGACCACTCGAAGCAACTTCACGACACCATGGAACGGGAGAAAGAGGAAGAAAGGAATGATCTCAAAACAGCAGCTGAACGCATCGAGGACGCAGTGGACACTCTCTATGAGTCCATTGAGGACTGTAACAACTCCTACAAGCTTCTCACACCATCCCTCGAATTCACCCAGGACCATCTCAACAACCTCGCGACTCAACTATCCCAGCCCCTTCCCACTATCATGCAGCCAACAGCACCCATCCCAGCCCTCCCCACCTACAGTTCAGTAGCGGCTGCCAATATTCCCCCCTCCATCGACCAAGCAGTAGCTAGAGCGTCCATTCGCGCCAAACAAATCCTGCTCGACCCAACATCAGGACACTCCCTCTTCCCCGCAGACACCACCAATGCCTTTATCGCCAAACGACTTTCCGACATCCTCCTTGACATTCGCAGCGAGGGAACTCCCACAGGAACAGTCCGTGCAGTTCAGCGTCTCCGCAATGGAGGCCTGATAGTGGAACTCGACAATGAGAACTTGGCGGGCTGGCTTAAGGGCCCTACAGGCCGTATACTGCTCGAATCCCACTTAGACTCGACAGCATGCATTCGGGACAGGACCTTCTCCATCGTGATACAATTTCTGCTGATCACTTACGAGATCGAACGTGACGACTTCCCTCGTCACATTGAAGCTGAGAACCATCTCCCTCCCAACTCGATAGCATCCATCCGATGGATTAAGCCTCCCCAGCGTCGCACAAGAGAGCAACGCACTGCCTTCGCACTCCTTCAGGTCAAGGATGTTGAAACTGCTAACAACATCCTCAAGGAGGGCATCTGTATTGATGCCCATCGTTATGCCGTCAACAAGGACCATAAGGAACCCCTCCGTTGCGCCAAATGCCAAAAGTTCGGACACATGGCTCGCAACTGCTCCTCCCCCCACGATATCTGCGGCACCTGCAGCGGCCGTCATAGGACCGCACAATGCAACGCGTTCCGAACTGAATGCTGCGTGAGTTGCAAGAGCCAAAGTCACCACCAGTTGGAGTCGCAAATGTCTGGAGTTCATCCGTCGCTGCAAAACTCTGGATGAACAATATCCAGAGAACAAACTCCCCTTCTTCCCTACCAGCTCCTCCTGGCTCCTGTCCACTACCCCTCCTAGGCCATCAAACACACCACCCTCTCGCTCTGTATCCCCCCGCAATGCGAAATCCAGCTCCCCACCACCCGCAGATGATACAATCCAGCCCTTGCCCAACCTGCAAACCACTCTCCCCTTCAAACACGTCAACCCTCCACAAATGCCTGAGCCCGCCTCGTCCTCCTCAATTATCTCGACCTCTCCGGTTACTCCAACTCCCATCACCACTCAGACACCATCAACCCCCTCAACGTCTTCGCCTCCTTCCGCCATCGCCTCCACATCACCATCCACCCCATCATCGGCATCATTGACATCCCCCTCTCCCTCTTTGACGTCTACCTATGCGACTCCTACCGCCAGCCCCAACTCTCCCCTCCTTGATGTCTGAACAACCTATCCCCACCCCGAATTGTCTTAATATATGGCAGCAGAACCTGAACACGTCACTAGCGGCTCAGGAATCACTAATGAACAGCCGGGATATCACTAACTACGACCTTTTAATTATTCAGGAACCATATATCAATTATCTTCGCAACACCCGCGCCAGCCACCGCTGGCATGTACTATACCCCACTAACCATCTCACACACCCACAGGAAAAATCACGTGCAATCACCTTTGTCAACACATCGCTCGACACAACACATGGCGGCAGATCCCGTTCCCATCATCTGATGTGGTAATTGTGCAAATGACCGGGGAATTCGGTGTATGCACCATTTTGAACATTTACAACGACTGTACCCACCAAAACACCCTAATTGCCCTGGAGGCCTTTCTTGGCCAGAATATTGCCCTACTCCGACCAAAGGCGGACAACCAAATGCTCTGGCTTGGCGATTTCAATCGCCACCACCCCATGTGGGAAGATATTCGTAATCGCCATCTATTTAATTATCGTTTCTCTCAACCCCTTATTGACCTGATCGCTGATTATGGTATGCTACAGTTACTTCCGTGCGGCATCCCCACCCTCCAAGCCAATGCCACTGGCAATTGGACTCGCCCTGACAACGTCCTCGGCACTGAAGGCACTCTCGATGCCGTCATCACCTGCAATACCGAGCCAGCAAAACGGGGCCCTAAAACGGATCACCTCCCTATTTTATTAACACTCAAACTTGCAGTCGCTCGTCAGGATGACGTCCCTCGTCCCAATTGGTGCGAGGTCGATTGGGAAGCATTTAGAGAAGCCCTCAGCGCCACGCTCGCATCCACCCCTCCACTACCGCTCGCCTCGGAGGCGGAATTCCAGCAAATGGCCAGAATCGTCACACGAGCCATCACGTCCACCGCTGAAGCCTGCGTCCCATTGGCCAAACCCTGCCCACACTCCAAGCGGTGGTGGACCCGTACCCTCTCCGACTTGCGCAAGCAAGTCGCGAAACTCAGTCGCAAGTCCCACCAGATGCGTGGCCTTCAAGACCATCCATGCCACCGGGAATACAAGGCCCTCAAAAACTGTTATGCTGATGAAATTGCCGCCACCAAGAAACAGCACTGGGAGGAGTGGTTAGAGGATATCGAGGGTAACGATCTTTGGACCGCTAACCGCTACGTTTCCGCTACCCCGAGCGATGGGGGGAAATCGCGCATACCCTCCCTTATCGCCAAGAGACCAGACAGCACCAATTTCGAGGCTACCACTAACGCCGAAAAGAGTGCTGTCATCGCCGAAGCCTTCTTCCCTCCTCCTCCTCTTACTGATTCAATCCCTACTGACTTCATTTACCCTGACCCCGTAGCCCCCCACTCTCCCATCTCACACGACCAGATAACTCGCGCCATCTCGAAACTCAGCGGGTATAAGGCCCCGGGGCCTGATGGCATCCGCAATATTGTATTCAAGAACTGTTCTGACATACTGACTCCATACCTAGTTCATCTTTTTAATGCCGTCTTCACTTACAACACATATTATGCCCCTTGGAAGACATTCACAACGGTTGTACTTCGGAAACCCAGCAAACCGAATTACACGGTCCCTAAAGCCTATCGTCCCATCGCCCTCCTTAACACCACATGCAAGCTCCTTACTGCCGTGGTTGCCGAACAGCTGACGTACTTATTAGAACACCATCACCTTCTGCCAAACACCCATTTCGGTGGCCGACCAGGAAGATCCACTACCGACTCTCTTCACCTTCTGGAACACACCATCAAAAATGCGTGGCGTTCTCATAAAGTTGCCTCGGTGCTATTCTTAGACATCGAGGGGGCCTTCCCGAATGCGGTCACCAAACGGCTGTTACACAACATGCGGAATCGACGCTTGCCCTCAGCATTGGTCGACTTCACGGAGCAGGTCCTCACGGACCGCAAGACGCAGCTACACTTCGACGGGTACACTTCAGACTGGATCGACATCAATAATGGTATAGGACAGGGCGATCCCCTTTCAATGATTTTATATATTATATATAGTGCTGATCTTGTAGACATCGCGAAACCCCGACATGGACGCGCGTCCCTTACCGAACTAACCCTTGCTTTTGTAGACGACACGGCCCTAGTAGCCATAGGTAAGGATTTCCACGAGACTCACTGCGTCCTCAAGGACATGCTCGAACGACGGAATGGGGCCTTCGACTGGTCACGAGACCACAACTCAAAATTCGAGACTAACAAATTCGCACTGATTGATTTCTCCATGAACAGACAAAGAGAGCGCCCTGTGTTGCATCTCCGAGGCGCCGTTATTTGTCCTTCTCCCACTCATCGTTTCTTAGGTGTCATTCTCGATCAGGAGTTAAGATGGAAAGCTCAGGTTGACAACGCGCTGGCCAAGGGATTAGCTTATGTTCTACAGCTTCGACGACTTTCCACCATGTCTAAAGGCATCCCACTTCGTCTCATGAGGCAGCTTTACCAAGCCACCGCCGTCCCCAAGATGCTATACGCGGCTGACCTTTGGTTTACACCAGCATATTGTGAAGGCACTAGCACCCTGCAGCGAGGATCCCTAGGAGTGGCCAAAAAACTCACCTCTATCCAGCGCATCGCTGCCATTGCCATGACCGGGGCTATGCGCAGCACTGCTACTGACGTGCTCGAAGTACATGCTAATCTCCTGCCGATGGCCCTATTGCTCCAGAACACGTGCCATCGGGCTATCATCCGAATGTCCGCACACCCTGATACTCATCCTCTCTACACTGCAGTCAGAACCGCCGCTAGTCGTTATGTTTCGTCCCATCGCTCCTCCCTCCATCGTCTCACCCGATTTTACCAAATCAACCCCTCCGACATTGAAACCCTCATCCCAGCTCGTTGTGCACCCACCTCCAATCTCTATGATACGCACATTGCTGCCTCCCGCGAAGACGCTATCAACGAACATCACGACCTACCAGACGACATTCAAGTTTTCAGCGACGGCTCCGGACATGATGGCCATATAGGCGCCGCAGCCATTCTATTCCGTGCAGGCAAAACCCCACGCACTCTGCGCTATTACCTAGGCAAGAACGAAGATCACACTGTATTTGAAGCTGAAATGGTCGGCCTGACCCTAGCCGCCAAACTGATCGCCACTGAACGAGATCTCACGTTCCCTATCTCCATCTCCGTCGACAACCAGGCAGCCATCTTATCCGGTGAGAGCTTTTACTCTAATCCAGGTTCATATCTAGCAATGAAATTTCAGAATCTCCTACGAAAGATCAAACGCGCAAACCCAGGTCTCAAACTAACGCTCCGCTGGGTCCCAGGACATGAGGGGGTACACGGGAATGAGGAGGCAGACAAAGCAGCGAAAGTAGCGGCTGAGGGAAGGAACCGCAATAGCCCTCGTGAGCTTCTCCCCAAATACCTTCGTAACAATACACTGCCGCTCAGCCTCTCAGCTATCAAGCAAGCCTATCGAGAACGCACGCACGCCAAGTGGGCCGACCTATGGTCCACCTCCCCCCGCTTCCAACATATCCAACATATAGACCCCTCTGCCATCAAACGCTCATTTCTCAAGCTCACCTCGTCATTCTCTAAACGTCTCACCGGTCTCATCATTGGCCTACGCACCCGTCACCTACCACTCAACCAACACCTGTTCCTGACTCACGAAAACTGACTCTCCCGATTGTCCTCATTGCCCATATATTGATGAAACTGTCCCTCACTATCTATTTGAATGCCCGCATTATCTCGCAGCTCGTCAAGTCATGTCCCAGGCCCTGGGACGGAAGTCCACCTCGTTATCGCACATCCTAACCGACCCAGAAGCCATTGTCATCCTTGTCCGATATGTTAACCAAACTCGTCGATTAAAATCCACGCTAGGTGAAATCTCGCTACCTAAAACCTGACCTTTCTGACGCACCCTAATATCCAGCTACTACTCTACTGTCACTTGACTCCCTCCATAATATCATATCCTCCCCTAATCTCAACCCTAACAGCTCGCCTACACGAGATCTTCGGTCTCACCTTGGGGATTCAGCCAGCAAGACGCGGATATAGGACTCCCCGACACCTTGGACCACCTGTCTCTCAGTCCATCTAGGAAGCGCACCCCAGCTTCTATGTCTCCTCGATTCTTATATCCACCTTACTCTTACTGCACACTCCAACTGATCTCTGTTTGGCTCGCGAAAGCGACCGAGCATGCGTTATACGTTTACCGATAGCCTCTACACAAGCAATCTTACTTATAGTCATCCCATAGTGTACCACATCGCCCATCTAAAACGGCCGGTGGGAACGGCGGACTGGTGGGGTACGCCTTACACCAGGGCATTTGGGGATGTAACGAAGGGACGGAGCATGGGGCTCCCTGACTAGACAGTACTGTCCTACATAGAGTATATCTCTCAATGGACAAAAAATTGGATCAAAAAAAAAAAAAAAAAAAAAAAACAATACCTCATCACTGTGGCTGGCTTCGGGACTGTTGTTCTCTTCTGCGTGGTTTTTGACTGTTGCCTCCTTCCGCGCCGGCATCATTCCCAGCTCCAACATCGTCTCTAAGATCCGCTCCTCCTGGGTGTGTTCGATGACGTGCATACGCCAGAAGTGGGATACAATCTATCTTCATAAGTAATACCAATATTGTGCCAAGCTGATATATGATTACGACGAGCTCTGCTCTAGACTTCGATGACCGTGAGCCTGCTGGATTGCCATATAAAATAAGAACCTTGACTTTCCTCAATTGCGTTGAGCAAATAAATCCTATCCTTGTCGAGCCACATGCCCTTCAAGTCGCAAACATTGATCTTCCTATCCAACACGACCTCGATGTAAGGCAAGGATGTTGTAATTTCGAAGCTCTCTTCTTCGGTGGCGCTCTCCGCCAAGTGACTCGTTTTTATCGTAGACGGCTCTTTTACCACACGCCCAAGACCCTCCCTGTTTGTCACAGCCATTGGGCTGAAGTCCATCAGACGTAATTCGTGCTTTACACGACGCTCGTCTGGCGTAGTCACCCTGATAGCCTGCAAAACTCGATTTCCACAAACGTGGACTTTGCATTGCTGGCGATACCAGAAAATACGAGTATTCAAAGGGCCCCAACATTCCCATGGTTTCGGCATTGTCGCTGCAACTTCGTCGAGGTCGAAGAAAATCCTAGTAGAGATGATGAAAATCACAGTAGCAGTATCATAAGATGCAGTGAGGCATAGTAGTTGATGTGTAGGGTCTGATGTGTACGTCACTGTTTGTAGTTGGGCTTGCATCTGCATCTGCTCGGTATGATCTATCGGAAGAAGGCATTGTATGTCCGACAATGGGAATGGCAATCGGAAACACGCCAGCAAACGTGGCGTCTGGGACATATCTTCGATTGAATAGACCGCCAGATCGCCACCAACGACAACGAGCAACCTATCATTTCCAAGGAAACAAAAATCAACCTGGACGTCGGGTGGGAAGGATAGGAAGCTCTGAATTCAAAATTAATCATCAAGTCTTTGGACTACTTCAGATAAAGCCTCACCTTCGATGTCATCGAATCTTTCCAATCCCAAATATGCAGGTGCCAGTCTTGCGTGCAACGAGTCATACCAGGTACAGAAAACGAGCAATACTGCAAGGCTATATGCCTCCCACAACACTCGAGCTTCGTAGACATTGCACTGAACCTACCGGACGGCACCAGAAGCAGTCTCCGTCCAGCAGCTTGTGGGTGAATACCACCACCATCTAGGGCTCCAAGGTTAATATTGAAGATCCAAGTGAGAGGATCATTCTCGTAAGGAACATGACACGCGACGGCGATCAGGTTTTGCGCTGGGTCCATCAACACATCCATAATTGAGTGGGGTACCGAGGACAATGTTGCTGAAGACCAGGAGCGCTTGATTTTTCTTTGCGAGGGCTTTGGTAATATTGGAATTATCATGGCCAGGTCACTACGAAAATTCCACGAGTAAAAATGCCTGTCGATAACGCGCCTTTTGTTTGTCAGAGAGTTGTCTTGTATGGTGATTGTTTTGAAAGAGTGCATGTTAAGCTTGAACCATGCGTGGGCCCTGTCCTTTAAGGTCTGTAGACAGTTAGAAGTAGGAGTGTGGTTGTTCATGTTAGGGACAGGGAGCAACCGTTGGCCACTAAGTTCGACGATGTACTGAAGCTCGGAGGAGGACATGTACGTCTGATGAAGGGCCTTACATACCTGCAAGAGCATTATCAGTAGAAGCCCTCTAGGACGATGATCACATCGACACGACCATAGATCGCTATTGTGACTCACAGATGTGCAACGAAGAATATCAGTTCTTCAGCAAGAGACAGTAACCCTGCTTTGGGCTTCATTTCGTCATCTACTTTCTTGAGATGGTACGGTAGACGAGACCCTGAGTCGAGCATTGCATATGGGTGGGTGAGATGTGACGATGATATAGGCTGATCACGACTAAAACTTGAAATGTCTGTGTTGTGAGAAGTTGATTGTATTACCACCCTAATCTGAAGGAGACATGATATGACACGTAGACTCCTAATCAGTCTGACCATACGTCATGGTGAGAATGCATTGTGAAGCGAGGAGTTCGAAATTTGGTAGATGCCGATGATGTATCAGCAGCCTGGCTTGGAAAGTTGGACGATCAAAGCTTCGGCGAGGAAGGAAATATTCTCGTTGTCCTTTTCGTGGATTGCAGATGGATCTCATTTTGTATTCAATCTCGGAAAGACCCTCCATAGCAACTTGCAGAGAAGGTTTCTTCAATTTCGGACGTGGTGATCCTTAAGTTGGAAAAGAAAATCAAGTCGCGAGAATGTCTTGAGAACTTGCTGGTGTTGTTGTCGTTGAGAGGGCCACCGTAAAGTCTGTTGAGAGATTCTCAACTGTATCTTGATGAGCAGCGAGCAATAAAAAGGTCGTGCAGAATTCATGGTTAAAACTTAAGCTTAACCCTGAGCGAGAGATGATATGAACGGAAGTACCTCCGGCACGACTGGCACCTATGAAATTTCAAACTCCTCACTACACTCGAGTATCCAGGCTGGTCACGACCATATAAACGTACACTTGTAATCAGATCTAAATCCGACACGTCACGCTCGGTCCGAAGCTACACATGTAAACAGAAATCGCGTTTTGCTTCGCACCTTTTCGATCTAGATGGGCAGAGATCAGCCTCTAGACATATATTATTCCGGTTGGTTCTAAATCTCGTTTCCGCAGTGCATTGTGCCAAGCTGATATGACTACCAGATGACAGACGAGTTCTGCTCTAAATGTTGATGACCTCAAGCCTGCTAGACTGCCATGTAAGATACGAAGTGTAAGCGGTGACATGATGATCCCAATTTGAGCCGAGCAAATAGATCCTATCCTTGTCGAGCCATATGCCCTGTAACTCGTGAACACCGATCTTCCTGTCCGATACGACCTCGACGTAAGGCAGGGATGTCGTAATTCTGAAGTTGTCTTCCGTGGTGCTCTCCATGAAGGGACTCATTTCTATCGTAGATGGCTCCTTTACCACGCACCCAAGACCCTGCCTGTTTGTCACAGCCATTGGGCTGAAGTCCATCAGACGTACTTTGTACTCCACAGGATTCGTGTTTGGCTTGTCGACCATGATAGCCTGCAAAACTCGATTTCCACTAACGTGGACTTGGCATTGATACCGATACCAGAAAATACGAGTATTCAAAGGGCCCCAACATCTCCATGGTTTCGGCATTGTCGCTGCAACTTCGTCAAGCTCGAAGAAAATCGTGGTAGAGATGATGAAGACCACAGTGGCAGTATTATAGGACGCATTGAGGCATAATAGTTGATGTGTAGGGTCTGAGGTGTGCGTCACTGTTTGTGGTTGGGCTTGCATCTGCATCTGTTCGATATGATCCATCGGAAGGATGCATTGTATGTCCGACAATGGGAATGGCAGTCGGAAACACGCCAGAAATTGTGGCCTCTGGGACACATCTTCGATTGAATAGACCGCCAGATCGCCACCGACGACAACGAGCAACCTATCGTTTCCGACAAAACAAAAATCAATATTGTTTTCAGATGGGTAGACTGCTATGTCGCCGAGGACGCTCTGAATTCAAGATTAACCATCAAGGTCTTTGAACTATCTTAGATCAAACCCTACCCTCGATGTCGTCGAGTTTTGCCAATCCCAAATCTGCAGCTTCCACTCTTTCCTATCGCGACTCCTTCCATAATCAGGTGTCATGCAGAAGGAACGCTGCAAAGCGATATGTCTCCCCCAACATTTGAGCTTCGTGGACGTTTCAACAAAAATGGACGGCTCCGAAAGAAGCAGTGTCGGTCCAGCAGCTTGAGGGTGAACGCCATCACCATCCAGAGTTTTAAGGTCAATATAGACTGCTCCACCGAAAGGATCATTCTCGTGAGCGGCATAATACACAATGGCGATCAGGTTTTGTGCTGGGTCCATCAACACATCCATGGTGATTGAGTTAGGTCCCGAACGCAATGTCCCTGGAGACCAGGAGCGTTCTACTGTTCTTTGCGATGGCTTTGGTAGTATTGGAATTATCGTGGCCACGTCATTATTTTCATCCCACGAGTAGATATGCCCATCAGCGATGAACTTTTTCTTACTGTACGAGATTTCTTGTAAGGTGATTGTTTTGAAAGAGTACATGTCAAATTTGAACCATGCGTGGGCCCTGTCCCTCAGTGTCTGTAGACAGCTAGAAGCAGAAGTGTTGTTGTTTGTGTTGGGGACAGGGAGCAACCGTTGGCCACTAAGTTCGACGATGTACTGAAGCTCGGAGGAGGACATGTACGTCTGATGAAGGGCCTTACATACCTGCAAGAGCATCATCCGATTCAGTTGAAGTCCATTTAGGACGAGGATCACATCAACACGATCACAGATCAATATTGTAACTCACAGATGTACAACGAAGAATATCTCGACAAGGAAGAAAACTGAGAATGTAAGACCTCAGTTCTTCAGCAAGAGATAGTAACCCCGCTTCGGTCTTCAATTCGTAGTCTACTTTCTGGACAAGGCAAGGTGGACGAGACTCGAGCATTGCATAAGGGTAAGAGGTCGTAATGAAATATTGACTTGAGTGACTGATCAATCACCGCTAAGCGCTACGTTTATGTTGAAGATCCTGAAAAAGGCAAGCGACAACATTCGACGAACCTAATATTCCCGGCCCTTTCCGATTGTCGTTCTTCCTCAGTACCCACCTGACGGAGTCTGCAATGCAACTGGTGCGGCGACCAGCCTTCTGAGTCTTCAAAGACCTCATGCAGGTCGGCACAATCTCGCACATTCTCGTCACGTCGAATGGTCCGCACGCCCCAAACCTAGGTGTTCCCGGATTGGACAGAGCTCCTGCTGTCGTACTGTCTTCACTTGAGTCATAATACTTTGGAGGTAGCCTTGGACAAGAAGTGCATGGTCTGCGCGACTCTCATCAACGTGATATACTCAAGATACCACATTCTGGTCCATTCGGCAGCTCCCGTAAGATATTGAGCTCGCTCTCAATTGCATACTTGATAGCCCTCCGAGCACCGACATCTTTCCAGAGCGTCTGGAAAAACTACGGACCCTCCATCACGCGTGGACCTTGTTTGAATGGAAGAAAGAGGTTCGGGTACCCATGTCTGGTTTATACCACACATGCGAGATTGTAGGAGGCGTATTTGCGAAGACAATCGGAAGACACTCACAGCCTACACGCTTCACGAAAATCCATCTCTTCCTGGATGTCATCTTCGTCGGAAGACATAGGTATCTCAACGAGATTCTTCGCCGTTCATCCATCGCAAGATCTTATCGCTCTTATCCAATCTCGCGACTTGTGGTAGTCTTTCCGTTACTATCCGGCAGCATGCAAGTGTTGGACTTCAATGTAAGCAAAACCAAGCGGCATATCTTCCCTCTGCAACTGGATTTCAAAGCGACTCTTGATATCATTGATTACCCTACGACCATTTCGTCGGACTGCCTTTTCCCAGACCCTGTTGAGACAAACTTGAAGGTGTTTCGGGCGTGATGATCGATGAGCAAAGATTGATTGGTTTGAAAGTAAGCTGTCGCTGTGCTGCAGAATGGGTGATCCATACTAATTGTCTCATTTTTCAGAGTCCCTCGTTTACTGACGGCGATATAAATGTTTTCGTGTTTTTTTTTACTGCTGTTGAACGGAACGTTGTACATTGTGCTATTTCACAAGATAAGTTTTATTCATATATAAAGATTACCAGGAAAGACTGTACAATATGGAATGATCCATGCAGTCGAATGTCTGGTCAGCGGTGAAAGCATCTGTGGAACGCGAGTGGGACTCTCCTGCGAACAGCGATTCTGGCAGTGCGCGCAATGTTGCGATGGATTTGGCTGGACTACTGTTCCATTAGATGTGCAGATCGTCGTGCTGATAAAATCGTCTTAATCATCAGACATTCGGACGACGAGCCGGATGATTCTATACGACCTGTCCGTAGGAGGAGAATGATCCAAAGCATTTGCTTAACGGTGCAGAGGTAACTCAGATTGATTCAACGGGACGATGTGTGTGGCTCTAGTACAGTACAGAATGACAAAGTATCGTGCAGAAATAAGTAAGCAACAAGAAAGCGAGGGAATGAAAACAACTAGAGATGCAGTTGATGGAATAATATAGCGAATCGAGCCTTTAACTAGATACCTATGTGAACAAATACAATCTGCTGTTCTAATGGAATCTTCTTGCGCAAAGATTTCACGGCCTTGCGCAGCGCTACCGCAACGCGTGTGCAGTCCAATCTCCCTGAATCATCAACGAGGTTGCGGTAAAAAGTAGACACGACCTGGCACGCAACCTCATCCTCAACAGACCACATAGAACCAATCACACTGCGAAATCCGCAGAATTGCATGGCCGCAGCAAGATGGATAGACTCATCGGGACTCTCCTCGTCGCCCACGGTAGTGTGACAGGCCGATAAGAATGAAAACTGCGGGTTCTGCCAGTTGGACCGGATGATGTCCTTGATCATCAATGGCCCGTCGCGCATGGCGAAGGAAGATTCGAACGGTTGTGTCCGGTTCGGCGTTCCATGACAGGCGAGATGCAGCCACTGATTATGATTGAGTGCATCGAGTGCACCCTCAATTGTTGCTTTGCCGTCTTTGAGGGATGTGAAGGACGCGACGGGCGCAACATGCTGAGCCACGGCAGCTAGCTCGGGAGCGACACACTTGAGTTCCTTTCCTTTTAGCGGGCTGCCTTGACCGATGGCAACAAAATGTTGCGAGGACGCATCTCGAGGAACCTGCTGTCTTGCACGAATGAGATTCGCCAAAATCCCCTAGCCGTCAACGTCAGGCTTACAACGGCATATGAAAATCCTTGACATTCTCTTCATAATAGATGACCTGTCACGAAGCGGATTTCAAGGATTCTCATGACCATCTAGATGACAACCTCAGGACTCAGGTGCTACTCCGCTCCTACCCCGTGGTCCCCTACTACTGTCCGATTTACTCGCCTCCCTGCAGTTCTGCCGTCTATCCCCCGCGACCAACGGGACGCGTATCCAATAAGAGCTGCATTCTATCAAAGTGAAAATGGGCGATGATGCCAAGATATCATCATCAAGTGCCTAGGCCTGGGTCCATGCAGCTGCAGTTGTTCGTAACAAATTTAGTCTCCCCAAGTTAAGATATATGTGGAGACATGAGACCGGCCTTCTCTGCCAGTCATTTTGCCCGTTAACTTGAGAAGGAACGCCAGGACACGAAGTGTGGCATAATCTCAATCTATCCGGGAACGAATGGTATAATGTATGACATAGATGAAACTGAGCCTGGTGCTTCCTTGCTTCGGTGCAGGGTAAAGGATCTCGAGGACACCAGGAAAGGATTTCGATTCTTGAAACACAGCCCCTTCGAGGATATTTGAAAATATCAATGACGAGCTTTTTTTAGCATTCGATTACAGAATATGCCTCTTACACAAAGCGAACATATGTACCCGTCCCGAAACATCGCGGTACTACGACCCAAATACATGCGGTGCATTCAACGGTATCACTCAGCAAGAAGCTTCTCCACTGTAGCATCAATCGCCTGAGGAGTAGTTGTCGATGCCCAGCGGTTTACGACTTTCCCATTCTTATCAATCAAGAACTTCTCGAAGTTCCACTGCGATTGGTAAGTTGCATTAGCTGCATGCACATCGGCGATCCAGCCCCACACAACGAACCTTGATTCTGGAGAGGCCCATGAGGCCAGGCTTCTCATTCTTGAGCCATCGATAAACAAGGTTCGTGTTGTCACCGTTTACGTCAGACTTCTTCATAAGAGGAAAGTTGACGCCGTGGTTGAGCTCGCAGAAAGATGCAATGGCGGCATCGTCACCTGGCTCTTGGCCGCCAAACTATTGGACAGTATTGAGCTCTATATCGTGGTAAAACAATGACTGGGGAAGTGCAGACCCACTTGATTGCATGGGAAGCCTAGAATGACGAAGTCACGTTCCTTGTACTTGTCGTACAAAGTCTGGAGGCCTAGGTATCCTCTATTAGAGGCATATTTGAACTTCGAGAAGTATGGACTGCACCTTTGTATTGGGGAGTGAAACCACTGGAGATTGCGAAGAGTGAATCGCTCGCAGGTCTACCATAGTTACCGACTTACCACTTCGATGCAACATTGACAATCAAGACAACCTTCCCTTTGAGGTGTTCAAAGTCATACGTTTGCCCATTAGGCAACTCTGTTTTCAGATCATAGAAAGTGTTTTCAGAGGAAGAGGACATTGTTCGACGTGAAAGTGAAGGGAGTAGTTGGAGACGTGAGGGTGCAATGACGCACCGGAATGGCTGAAACGGCCGGCAAGTCCCACTGATTTCACAGTGTGTGCTGTGGCAATGATATCCTAGAGACCTGATGCTGGAATATTGCGTAATCAAGCGTGATTTGTTCAGCGTTGAAAGAGTGAGACTTGTGGATGGTATTGCAACCTTCATCGACATCGACCGGGACAAAATGAACCGTGGGCGCTTGGTGTAATTGACACGTGTTTCTCTTATCTTTCGTCACTGTTTCATGCCGTGAAGTCATTATTTCTAGTGTGCTGCGTTAAATTTACGTCAGCCACCAACTCTACAGACTCAAGTCCCCAGAGGCAGGAAGCAAGGCAGAAACGTCGCTGACGTCCATTTTGGAACAATGGGCATCAATTTGCCATCAACTAATAATGAGCGTCAGAACAAAAGCAGGGCTTCCTGTGGTGTGTAGTCTCCCATGGCTCTAAATTGTCTACAGCATCACCTGTTCCTGCACAACCTGTACATTCCGAGATCTACTCGCAGTGCATTCTCCGATCTTGATCGTCAGTCGGAGTTCTGACACGTTTGTGTTGTCTCTGGCGTCGTTATACTAGCTGATTCATGCGAACTATAGACAATGTTCCAATCCACGTTCCCACCGGGCTACCATACAAAAGCGTGAGTCGACGGAAGTTCCGAGGGAAAGCTGAGAGGGTGTGCATGAAGCGACAGATGGCCCACGAGGTATCAGTGGGCAGGGTAGGATGCGATGCTTCGTGCGAATCTCCCCTATTTCTTGACGAGCTGACGCAATATTGTACATCTATGGAGTGACCCTAGATGTGGTATTATGCTCCCCGTGCCTGTGCTGGCGAGCCAAAAGGAGTCGAGATGACAATCTTTTCGATGGTCACAAGATGATCAGTACGCATCAAACTGATGAACTAGTCCTTGTTTGCATTGATGGACTAATGCGCGTGTAGCAAAAAGATCTCGATCACAAAACTGTGACAAGACCACGAACAGTTCTTGATGCTAGTCGATTTTTTGCGGTGTTCGAGTGTTTCTGTCGTGCAAATGCATCACGACCAACATCTACTACGAGCCACTGGATTGATTCACCTTGTTTTCATGCCAGGATATCTACTTCGGTCAATTAAAACAAGAACGGTCATCATCCCTCGGTATTGTGTTGGTGATCTAAACGCTGGGTGGTGGTATAACTAGCACGAATGCCATTGTAACGTCAACCAATTTTGCCTCTCACTCACTCACATTCTCTCCCAATATGACCATAGTCTCAAATGATCCCTCTTGGTGGCCGGTCATTGATGCAGATCGTTTTTCTAGCTATTTTATACGTTCGTGGAGAGCAGTCGAATATTAAAACTGACACAATCTAACCTTGGCTACGTTTTCGCAGTTGCCGCCTTTGTTGGAGTGACGTATGACTGGGGTGAGCGTGATAATATTATGGGACTGCTGATATCTTACAAGAATCTTCAGCCCTTACATTTGGACAAGAGGTAAGTCGATGCTATGACTGAAGCGGCCATCTCGCTAACAATGTTCTTATAGGTTGAATTGGTCTGGGTGAGTACAGTCTCATGTCAAGGGAACACATGAAAATACACTCGATTACAGAGGCAACGTTGGTCTCTGATGTCATTTTTGTATCTTGGTGTATGTGTCTTATTTGCCGTAATTGTCATGCTGTACTGACTCGAAAGTATCCCAGGCACGCTACCTTGGAATCTTTTATGCTGCGTATGTTCGGAAGGCTAAACAGTCGATGTCGTGCTGATCGTCTATCTCTCATACTCAGCCTGAACATGCTTAGTATGTCTTCTCATTATTCACTGTCCTTTCTTCTTCTGACCAACAGCATACAGTCAGTCTTCCGACCATCTTGCTGACAGATACAGTGAGTCTTCTGTACACATGCTACTATTCTCCTCCGATTAATCGCGGTGCCCTGTAGCAGTGGGTGTATTGGTTTACTAACTTGCTGGTTCGCTAATGATCGCCACGCTATACTGCCACAGATGTGAGTTTGTTTGGAGTGTGTGCTACCCGAGGCTGGTCATTGACTGCATTCATCAGGTCGGATTACGTACCTCGTACATTATTGGATCAATGTTTTGGTATTTGCGATGCTGTGGGGTGAGGTCGGCATTTGCGAGACCTCATTGATACTGACTTGGCTGAAACATGCTGCAAGTCATCATCATCACTCGGTTGCATGCCATGTATCAAGGATCCAGAAAGATCCTGATATTTCTTATAGTCACCTTCCTCGCTGACAACATTTTCGACGTAGTGGTCGTCATAATGGCAACGATGCATGTGTCAGGGGGTACGCTTCATTGTGGATGAAAACAAACGTGCATGGGGCTCATTGATGAACACCAGAGGAATATATTCTCTCCGGCACTTATATGTGCCAGATTAACTATCCGGAAGATGTCGTACTTCTGGTTTCCATTGCTTGGATACTCGCAACTGTGTGGGAGGTCCTCGCACTATGTCTCGCAGTCTGGATTGCTGTAAAACACTTCCGTGAGCTGCGACGTTATTCGGCAGGAGGCATTATCGGGGACTGTTTCTCGGTGTTGATCAAAACTCACATGGCATACTTTGCGAGGTAAGCTCACATTGTGATCGTGGTTCCCTTTTTCGCTGAAGGATCGGACGTGGTAGCTTTGTTGCTGTTTCTTGCCTCTCCCTCGCTATCAATTTATCTCCAACAATCTCAGCGGTATGTCCATATTTTCCTTACCTCAGCATGCGACCATCATTCATCATCTCTATAGGACGAAAATTCCCTAGAATCTCAGACCCTTAGTGGCTTGGTTCAGATTTCGACAGTCGTGCAGATGTTTGTGCTGGGACCAAGGCTGATCCTTGGCGTTCGAGAATACCACGCCAAGCTCGTGGCCAACTCCGACGCAGCATCTCCTATGACCTCTATCGCTTTCCAGGAGCGCGTGCATGTATCGACTAACAGTAGCGTGTGACACATGAGAGGTCAATAGTTGTCTGGTGCTCTGCAGGAAGCAGTAAAATTCGTGTTTTGTCTCCATTCCAACCCTCGTTACATTACCTATGTTAATTATTTGGTTTCATACGAAGATTCCGATGAGACACTAGTGGGCCTGGGCAATATTTTTGTCGTAGTATTTATTCACCAGTAATGTGCTATAGGTGCTGACATGGATAACCTTACTGTACTAGGAGTGTACTGAACAAGGTCGAGAGTGAGAGATGCTCATAGGCGATGCTGCCGGAACGCTAGGGCGCACGTTCCAGTTCCAATTGGCTCTTACTTCTCGTCCCTGGAGACAACTCGCGGCTTGCCTCTTGTTGTACCCGAAACGCTATGGGGCTGCAAACGAGTTGTAGTGTGCCGCGTTGATAGTTCATTTCCTCGTTGTTGCAGTACAGGAGACTCGGGCACTCCAGCGAAATTCTGCGTCTTGGCAACATCAGGCTCAGACTCTGGCTCGAAATCATCTTGACTTGGAAGCACGGTGCTTGTAGATAATGTGCTGTGCACTGCGTGCACTTGGCTCAATGTGCCCACTGGATTGGGTCTTAAAATTTATATCCAAGGTCTACATGACGGCAATCGTAATCAGTTCAGAGTAGGCTCAGATTACGAAGTTTGAGTGACTTAGAATTTCCAACGGGTCCAGGGTGCACGACGGAAGCGAGACATTGCAGTTCAATAGCACCTAGAAACCGTGCAGTGTAAATGTGCGCTAAACAAATTGGACGCGTTTGAGGGTGGCTGGCCATCGGCGTGATGATACTGACAGCTTGGATTGAACGCGTTGAAGAGACGGACATTCAGGTTGACTCGGAGTAGTTTGAAGGTGACAGTGGACAAAGTCCTATTGTTATCTTGAAAATGACATACTATGGAGAGGCTATTGTAGGGAGGTTGGGATCATGTTTACTGTAGCCTGCCATAGCTTGTGGTAGTCGAGTGTGGTGTAGTGGGCACGCTATTCACGCGCGGTGGCAATATGGCAAGTCCCGCGCCATCACACGAAAAGTGTTTTACAGAGTCAATGGAAATTATATTGACATCAACCGCACAGTGGCGCCGAGTCGCCGCCGATAGTGTGCATCAGTAGTTGTATGACACAGTGAGTTATTCTCTCGACTCCTTCGAAGTTCAAACTTTATGTGCCAACAGAATGTTGCCGCCTTCAGCCATTATGCACCCAATATGATTATTTTCTCTCATGTTCTCTCTCAGCGCTCTCTTGATGTAGGGTTGATGTTGTATTTTCATCATACAAATTACATACATCAATCACAGAACCTCAACCAGGATGTCTCTCGTGAAACCTGATGCCTTTCACCATGACACCAGCTCCACGATAGAAATCAAATCTGCTTCGAAGTTCGCTCACCATCCCTACCATCCTGATGATACGTCAGTCGATAGCCGGATTTCCGAAGCAAAGCTGGGAGGGTGCCCAGGAAGCGATAGGATCAGATGAGACATCGAATATGTGCTCACAGGTAGGTGTCAGTAGCCACCGGGTAGGATGTGATGCTTCGTGTGGATCGAGTCCGGGTCCCTACTGACTTGTCTGATCCAGGGTTGCTGATGTAATGTGCATGAGTGTGACCTTGCATGAACTATCATCATGATCATCTGCTCCCCGGGCCTGTGCTGGCGAGCCGAAGAGAGTGGAGATGACATTCTTTTCGATAGTCTCACGATGATCGGTATGCATTAGACCGATGAAGCAGTCCTTGGTTGCATTGATGGACTGATGCGCGTGTAGCGAAAACATCTCGATAACAACATTGGAAATTAGATGAAAAGACCAGTGTTTCTTTCGTGCAGATGTATAATGATCAACATTTGTTACGAGCCACTGGATTGATTTACCTTGTTTTCATGCCAGGATATCTACTTCGGTCAATTAAAACAAGAACGGTCATCATCCCTCGGTATTGTGTTGGTGATCTAAGCGCTGGGTGGTGGTATAACTAGCACGAATGCCATTGTAACGTCAACCAATTTTGCCTCTCACTCACTCACATTCTCTCCCAATATGACCATAGTCTCAAATGATCCCTCTTTGTGGCCGGTCATTGATGCATATCGGTTTTTTAGCTATTGTGTAGGTTCGTAGAGAGCAGTCAAATATTAAAAATGACACAATCTAACCTTAGCTGCGTTTTCACAGTTGCCGCCTTTGTTGCAGTGACGTATGACTGGGGTGAGCGTGATAATATTAAGGTACTGCTGATATCTTACAAGTATTTCAGCCCTTACATTTGGACAAGAGGTATGTCGATGCTATGACCGAAGCGGCCATCTCGCTGACAATGGTCTTATAGGTCGAATTGGTCTGGGCGAGTAGAGTCTCATGTCAAGGGAACACACATAAAAATACACTCGATTACAGAGGCAACGTTGGTCTCTGATGACATTTTTGTATCTCGCTGTATGTATCTTGTTTGTCGTAATTGTCATGCTGTAGTGACTTGAAAGTATCCTAGGCGCGCTACCTCGGAATCTTCTATGCTGCGTATGTTCGGAAGCCTAAACAGTCGATGTCGTGCTGATCGTCTATCTCTTATACGCAGCCTGACCGTGCTTAGTATGTCTTCTCATTATTCACTGTCCTTTCTTCTTCTGACCAACAGCATACAGGCACTCTTCCGACCATCTTGGTGACAGATACAGTGAGTCTTCTGTACACATGCTACTATTCTCCTCCGATTAATCGCGGTGCCCTGTAGCAGTGGGTGTATTTGTTTACTAACTTGCTGGTCCGCTAACGACTGTCACGCCATACTGCCAGATGTGAGTCTGTCTGCATTGTGTACTACCCGAGGCTGGTCATTGACTACATTTATCAGGTTGGATTACGTACGTCGTACGGAGTTGGATCAATGTTTTGGTATTTGCGATGCTGTGGGGTGAGCTCGGCATTTGCGAGACCTCATTGATACTGACTTGGCTGAAACATGCTGCAAGTCATCATCATCACTCGGTTGCATGCCATGTATCAAGGATCCAGAAAGATCCTGATATTTCTTATAGTCACCTTCCTCGCTGACAACATTTTCGACGTAGTGGTCTCCATAATGATAATGATGCATGTGTCAGGGGGTACGCTTCATTGTGGATGAAAACAAACGCGCATGGGGCTCATCGATGAATACCAGAGGAATATATTCTCTCCGGCACTTATATGTGCCAGATCAACTATCCGGAAGATGACGTACTTCTGGTTTCCATTACTTGGATACTCGCAACTGTGTGGGAGGTCCTCGCACTATGTCTCGCAGTCTGGATTGCTGTAAAACACTTCCGTGAGCTGCGACGTCATTCGGCAGGAGGCATTATCGGGGACTGTTTCTCGGTGTTGATCAAAACTCACATGGCCTACTTTGCGAGGTATGCTCGTATTGTGATCATGATTCCCTTTTTCGCTGAAGGATCGGACGTGGTAGCTTTGTTGCTGTTTCTTGCTTCCAGCTCATTGCTGATTTATCTCCATCACTTCTAACGGTATGTCAATCTTTCCTTTACCTCAGCATGCGACCATCATTCATCATTTCTATAGGACGAAAATTCCCTAGAATCTCAGACCCTTAGTGGCTTGGCCCAGATTTCGACAGTCGTGCAGGCGTTTGTGCTTGGACCACGGCTGATCCTTGGCGTTCGAGAATACCACGCTAAGCTCGTGGCCAACTCCGACGCAGCATCTGCTATGACCTCAATCGCTTTCCGGGAGCAGGTGCATGTATCGACTAGCAGTAGTGTGTGACACACGAGAGGTCAATAGTTGTCTGCTGCTCTGTAGGAAGCAGGGAAGTTTGTGTCACGGTTTTCTCTCCATTCCGAGCCTCGTAACAGTATTTATGTATCATCGTTAAAGTATTTGGTGTAGATTTCGATGAGACATGTATAGTGGGTCTAGGCAATATTTTCATCGTAGTATTTATTCGAATCATTTTAGTCTTTGAAAACGTGATTCGCATGAGAAGTCCTAGTCATTTATTAAATAAGCCGGCTCCAGCACTTGTACCAATATAAATGAAATTTAAATATTGAAGATATGCACGAAGCCACAGGCTGATGTATTCCAACAATGCTACTTAGCAGCCTGAGGGGGTGAAGGTCATATACATTTCCACCACTGACCATCCAGCTATGGGCTATTGATATCAAGCATGCAGGACAACGATATCTCATAATTGGTAGGATATGATACACTGTACTGGATCGAGTCACATACGAAGTACTTGCACTGGTGTCGGTATTCGTGATAAATTTGCAGATTTGTGTTGGTGGCCTGAGGTATAATTTGCCTGCAAGAAATTCTAGAGCGACCGCCGTGTTCATCACAACCACCTAACCTGGAGCGCCAAAATGTTTGCTAGTCTGTCAGGTCCATCAGCTCTCTAAGCCATGCGTGGAAAAAGGTGCACAACCGACAGTAAAATGGGAAGTCCTTCCAGTCTTTGCCCATGTTCAGGAGTACGAGATCGAGAAAGAGCATAGACCATTTTACTACAGAACACAATAATTTGGTGGCCCAGGCGATGCGGAAAGTGGCACGCATCTCGGGACGCCGTTCCGATCAAGGAGTCTTGATGCGTGCTTTTGACTGCAAGGCCCTTTGAGAGAAGATGTCCACGTCGATGACTAGAATAACAGAAAATACGCTGGAGAGAACGTCCAAAACCATGATTTGTGATTCCAAGGATGCCACAATAAGGTCTATACTGGCCGCTGTGCCTCGGAACGATGGATTGACATGTACGATGGTAATCTTAATGAACAGCGGAACTTCGGACAAAAATACGTGATTTGGCGAGCCATCAAGTTCTTGCAATGCGTACACGGTTATAAGGCTGCCGATCGCAATAATTGTTCATTGGTCAACTGCGTGGAATTGCTGCACACGACCATCTTGACCATCTAGTAAAAGAGTCTAGTCGTATGCTAAGCAGCGGAGTTCTTGAAATAGAGGGACTTACACTCTTCGCGTGTCCCATCCTCCAATCAATCACTTGTATGGTGGGCGATGTCGCCCGTTTTGTCTATGCAGCAGAAGACGACATGGATTTCGGGCTTTTCCCCACGGAAGAAACAAAATAATCGACAGGTGCATCAGAGATATGTTTGCACTCTAAGGAAGCACAGAAAGAGACAAGAGACCGGATGGAGACATTGGAATGAAACCGACCGAAACTCCATCGATTCGACATCGGATGCAAAGACAAATTCAGGCAAGGAGACTATGTCCACACGATCCTGCAGAGGGTCACAGTAAGACCACTCAGCGGCCAGTGAGCTGAGGGGAAAGTGTGAGTGAGCCACGTGCGGGAAAGGTTGGTGTTTGTGCAACAACTATGAATGAAGAAATTGTCCTATTCCAACATCCACTAGAAGTTACGCATCGGCGATGGCAAGCCGCAAAAACCACTGATTCTTCGATTTGCATCGAAGCCAGACTCGTCATAAGGATGTCAAAGTTTTTCATGAGCACATCTTTCTGAAAACGCCGATCGCGTCCAGGGCAAGCTCGGAGGTCTCGGTGAAGCCCTGAGAATTTTGAGTAAACCCACTAGAAGTTAGTAAACGAGATGAAATAACGGACTATCGCGAAACGATATTGAATTGTTCCTCGGGGTAAGGAGTAATAAAGATGAGACATGGGGAAGCGAAAAACAACGCCCGCGCTTGCGTAAACATATTATATTAGTAATAGTGATGTTATCAGATAAGTTTGTCATATGTAACTGGTCTGCAGGTTCCGCAGCACGCTTGGGTGGTATCAATAAATCTATCATCTATCATAATAATGGTGTTTCTTACAGGGGGGAACTTTGAAGTTTGAAAGGGACGATCAGGGTCAATGAGCAGGGTCGTCCTCATTCAGAAATGTTCTTTCACGACACGATATTTTTTGGGTCAAACATATTCCATCGAGTCTGCACATCCCAGTCGGTTCGGAAACGGCCGAGAGCCTCGGTCCCTTGGTGGTTTGCTAAACGAACTAACAAGATCCGAAGCTTCCTATCCCGCAACCAACCATCTCGGACCGGGACTTCCAGTAGGTCACCGTTACAATAATACGGATGGGCCACTAGCCGGTCATCGGACTCGGTTGGGCAAACCCCCTGAGCTCGAGGGATAGTAACAGAATATTCAGTACTCAGTATGAGCATAGTTCAGGATTCTCTGTGTTGATACTATTGTCAGGGCTAAGAAGCAGCTTCTCCGGGCCAGTTCCTTCTCTGCGTTGGTACTCATGCTAGTGCTGAAATTTGAAAAGCAGCTTCTCGGGTTTTGCCAGCTATCCTTAGTATTGATTTTCTCCGAGTCCGGGAAGCATCCCAGCCATCGTACTCACCTTCTTCTCCGGTCTAAAAATATTGCGCACCTTCGGTTCTCTAGATCGACGCATTCTCAATCGAGCCATGGGTATATACTTTGCCTGGTTCTCATCGTCAAATTTCGTCAAGTCCCGGGCTCGCCACACAGTGGCACGTGCTGTCGACGACCCAGATATTCCGCAATTACTAGTATATCCTCAATGATGAAAATATATTTGCATTGACTAAAATGTGCACCGTGAAAGGTATAGTATGTACATAATGGACATAGTAACAAAAAGATCATCCTTCTAAACCACGCCAAGAAGTTTTTACTTACCTCCTTTTTTTAGTGCTGCCAATCACTGCTTGACAGGAGACACATGATCCATATTCAAATAACTAGTAAAAGAAATGCGGCTTGAAATAATAGGAATCGAACGGAGTATATAGCTCATCGTTCAGAACGATGAGCACGATGGTGTAGCGGATTGGGAAACAGAGAAGATGTCGGCACAAACTGCGGCAAATTCCGAGGCATAATGCTAAATATATCTAAGCTTATTATAGAGTATACCTGTAACCTGCCCGCAGATATCACCAAGGCCTAAGGCCTGGCCTGTGGTAATTCTGCGGAACTCGCTGAGCCTCTAGTTAATATTACTATTACTAACAACTAACTTTTGCAGTGATACACAAGTGATGCATCGTCGTAGTGGACACCAACAGAAAGTGCAAGATTTGGCCGAGGTCTTTACAAACTGGATGCAGACTTGTATCAAGGCCACTGCACGATGCCAGCAAACCTCTATCCCGCTTGCCTGCTGCATCAAGATCTTGACCACCATCTCCTGCGAGTCTCTCACGCATGCATGTCTGTCCACTACTCCTCGGTTCCGTGTGTGCCCATTTCCTGCCCGCATGTCGTTGTCTGCAGCTCCAAGCCTACGGCTGCTATGTTCTCCCTCCCAAGTGGCTAGAACCTCGACGGCAAGCTGATAAGGATGACGAGATTGGCATGATGGTGGCTGAGATGCGTGATGGTGGCTGACGGTAGACGCCGGACTGGTTGCGATGATGGACCAAATAAACGAAACTTTGACCGCTCGGACCTTTCCGGTCACATACTCCGAGTCATTCCCCAGACGTTGCCCCTAGACTTTGGCGCGGATTCTGCGCTGACTTCATACAGACTAGTCATTTCTTATATGTCCTCAATACGAAAAGTTCGCCTCGGAGATCTCATCCCGTGAATCCTCTGAATCGTCCCTCGGGCAGGGCAAGCATACCAAACTTGTGCCTTACCACAATTTCGTGTACTGCAAGTTGGAGGATATCGATAAGTGTGTATCATATTCTATGTCATATTCCGTTGATAGACAGTGCCCAGATAATTTAGAAAGTGCGGCCCTTCGGATTTTATATTAATTATCACAACCGACTCCGGGGCAACAACTGAACAATTGGCGAGACAGATACAGGAGTGCCTGTACCTCAGTCCTAACCTACCATTCTTGAACGACGGAGGGCTTGATACTAGACTATCAGATGGTATCGCTTTCGTTTATCTGTACTGCTCGGATGTTAGCAAGCTACATCATCACGCCGCCCAAAACTGCCATGTCAGGAAACAAAAACATTCTCTAAACCCGCTAGGTCTCTTCGTCACATGCACGACTCATTCATCCCCTGAGTTTAGTGCCGCACTTGAGGCGCCCTATCATATCTAAAACAGAAAACAAAGCGCTCGGGATCCATACCGGTGCCCTGATTGTTATTTCTGGTGAGCGCGAGTAGCAATTCTCATTTCCGCCCTGTTCTGAAAAGAAAATGGCAAATTCCGCGGGACATGCTGTCGAGAGGGTCTCGCTCCATGATACAAAAATGGTGATGCCTCGGCACCGAAAATCGTTCAAGTTTTCGAGAGTTGCATACAGTACCTGTTGCCGGAACGGCTGTCATGCATAGGTCATTGCCCTCTGCCTGTCACGGGGTGATTACATCGCCCTACCTAATATGATTCTTACCGGTCGTTAACGGACCTGAGTCATGCGTTACAGTGCGTGCCCAGCAGCATAACGGCGTATAAATGGTATGAGGATCTCAATCGTTTTGATATTCCTCATAACCACTGCATTCCAACATCGTCCATATAAACAAGACTCGTTCGCCCCAATATCTCTAGCAACATGTTTACCTCCTTGGCCAGCTTCACAGTTTATCTTGCTCTCGCATCATCTGTTCTCGGTGCTGCTATCCCCGCAGCCACAGTGACCACAACGTCTACCGCGGCCGCGACTTCCACATATTCTACAGGCCCCCATAATGAAGTTGCTGGTGCTCTGTGGAAGCACCATGTTCACGATAAGGTCTATTCCCCTGAGACACCTTCAGCACCACCAACTGCAGAAGGTGACCTATCAAATACATCGAGTTGCAAGCTTCCACTAACATACACTCCGTTGCACAGCTGTGCGGCGATCCGGTGAACTCTGGAGGGGGATCGAGCACGAGGAGCTATCCCCGGCTGACCGTGCACTCTCTCGTCGATCCGGTGAGATCTGGCACGAATTGGAGTAGATTCCCGCTTCCCCTGATGTTTAAGGTTTGTTTTTACATGACGCTCACCAAAGCTCCCGTTGACGCCACTCGTATAGTTATTCCGAATCATCCTAATTCAGGTTTTCATGATTTATGAGCGAGGAGCTTCATGCCCTTGCTGTGTATCCACATACACAGCAAGTTGGCTGCTTCGAGCCTTTGTCATCATTACCGAGTCCCGCATAATTTTTTTTTTTTGGCCAAGTGCTACCTTAAATGTGTTAATACCAATCCTACAGCGGGACCTGAGGACGGACCTCACATTATACCGATCTACTTAACTCCAATGGACGACCAATATTCACTTTTATTTTGTTTGTACTTGTAGTGCGGATTTGTAATGCACTAGTCGTAGATTCCGTACCGAGCAGCCTTACGAGAAACCTGATTCGATTAGAAAAAAAACATGTGCATAGCCCAAGGTTGTGACGACGGGTCTGATGGTGGTGTTATTTGCTATGGTCTTTGCGTAATCAAGCCTTGTGCTAATAAGATATTCCTCGGACATGATGCGGTGAATTGAGAAAAAAATTAGTATACCGAGGATTCGATACTCCACTCTTCATATTCCGTTGACATTTATTAAAAGCCTTTTGATTCCCGTGCCTTCCTTCATACACGGCTTGTATTCGCTTGACGAGTCTGATCATGGCGACTCCAAGTCAGCGAGATAGATCACGGTCACTTGCATTGGGAACCCGGCAACATCTGGCAACACCATAATCGATCTCCGCGCCGCGCAGTATTTAACCTCCGCAGACAAATTTCTTGATCGCGTTTTTACCTCCCACTAGCTTCTGCGTATCAACGCTTCGACGATGTAGAGTTGAGGAGAGGTGAGTTGTCTTTCTGAAACCAGCTTTTCCTTGTGGATGATATATGTATCACCAAATCCGAAGCCTTCATGGCGGTGGTGAAAACACAACAAAAAAAAACTAAGAACAGCCATCTGATCCTTCACATTTCTATTTATGCTTGTAGTTTTGATGCTGATTCTGTTCGTTGCCACAGGTGCTGGATGTAATACAATGGCGCGGTGTATCGGCTTGGTGGGCTCGCATCCATCTTTGTGAGGCTTGGTGCAAGACGTCTCATGGGGTGACTCATTGGAATGATGTGATTGTGACATTATCACCAAATGCAAAGCCGTCAGCAACTTGTACCATTCAAGAACAGCTATCCATCTGTTTTTGCTCTTTTGATCCCCAGACATTTCTTTCTGCGTTGTAGGACATCCACAGCTCTGTTATGTCATGTATCGTGCGTGTATTAGTACAAAGTCATGTGTAGGCAGATATTAATGTGAACAGTTATCATAAAGATGTCGCAGTCAATAGCAATGATTATATTAATTGTGTCAACAGCATCACTGAGAACGGCGATAGTCCAGTATAATGGTATGCATCGATCAAGGGTTCAAGGGAGATTGCGATTGAGAACTTGTCATGTTTTCTTTCCCAACATTTCCGCCATCTTGGCTTCCCTTTCTCTCTAAAAGAGCGTGAATCGCAATACAAAAAAATAAACAAGAGAGCTCGTACCTCGTCTGTAGCCTTTAGGATTCTCAATTTTTCGATCTCGCGGGCGCATTCTGCCATGCGGTCCTCTACCTCCCTTACAATTTCTCTCTCCGCTTCCAAGCGATCCTCCTGAGCTTTGACCTCCACTTGCTTGCCCTCCCAATGTGCACGCTCCTCCTCAGCACGAGCCCTTGCTTCAAGGAACATGCTCTCGGCTTTCTGAGCGGCCAAGAGTGACTTGGAGTGGGCTGCCTCCGCTTTCGCCTCGACTTTGCAGGCGGCCTTGTGAAGATCTTGCAGAGCCGCGAGAGACTTGAGGGCCCGTGCCAATGCAGCTTTTTCCAACTTAGACTCTGTCTTCAAAAGCTTGGAAAAAGACTTCGACTCTCGCTCTACGAAGCGTTTCAGAACTTGAAGTCGTAATGACGGAATACTCACGTTCATCCTTTATGATTTTTTCTTTCTGCTTCTTACTCAAGGATCTCTCAGCAATGGCGCCCCGGAGGACCACAGCGGCATCTACTTCTGGCTCTGCGGATGGACCGGTGAGAACTGACCCGCTCTGAAAGGCTGCTGTCGCCTCAGCTACCGATCTAGTTGTGCGAGTGCTTCTTGTTGTGCGCACAGAGGCCTTTCTTCCCAGCGCCGTGCTGCGTTCGCCTTCCATACTATCAGGGAGAGGTGCATCCTCGTCTGTGTCCTCTGCACACACGGGAAGCGATTGGATGGAGGGTGTCCTACTGCGACCTGAGTGATCTCCGCTATTGCGCTTCGCGAACTCGTGGCTGTCCTCCGTACCGCTATCTTCTTTTGGAGGCGAGGCCTTTGAGCCCGAGATATGACCGTTTGGCGTAGGAGTGTTTCCTGAATTTTTCGGCATCGAGACGTTTTGCCCCTGACTGCTAGATTTCTTGACTTTCTCAGGAGGGTACTGGAGTGCGTCGAAGTACTGTGATTTTTCACTGAGCGTTGAGGACAAAACACGTTCATCCATCGGTTGAAGTTGGGTTGAATTTGTTTGTCTAGGTAATCCCGAAAATCTTGGACTGACTTGGAACACGTCATTGTCAGTCAGCTGGGCCAGAGACGTCATCGATCATGGTGATGTTCTAGATGACTCAGCCTGCGATCATGTCTTCATGTCCGCTCATGCCAGCAGGCAGCGTCGGCGCCACACCGGATATGCGTGATCGGAATTGCGTGTGGCATGCACTACTAGATCACAGTGACGGTAGAACTTACAATCTCAGTGACGCGCATATTGTCGAGATTCAAGGAGTAAACCAGATCATCTGAATTCTGAAAGTAGCGTTCATCTTGGCCTGTAACGAGCAAGTCACGAAAAATCGATTCTGAACGATTCTCGTAGTCGATTAGGCAGCTGCGTCAGACTCATGGCACAAACATTATGTACGATAAATCTCCATAAAATTCTCTGAACGAAAAACACCCTACAATACCATAATTCATCGCACCTGGCACGTTCCAGAATTTATCACGTCTGACTACCATCCTCTGCGCCCTATAGGTTTTCAGTTGGGGTCATCAAATAGTGTCGCGAGACCTTGTAGAGGTCTACCAGAGGCTCTCGAGGTCCCGCGTGCTGACGGCAAGCAGCTCGTCATCATTGTCAGCGTATAAAGCCTTGACGATCTCCTGCTCTTTCCATCCGCCACCCTTGGCTGGTTCCAACGTATACTCGACTGACAGTGCCGATAAGGGCCCGCCATAAGCATGCGAAATACCTTCAATGTTATATTGAGAACACTCCACAATATCTTGATGCCATAGAACTTACCTGTGTCGATGATGAGCACTTTCCCGTCACACCTAGCTGCAATACCATCAAATTGCGGGGTGTGACCCATCACCATCCGGCGAGTGCCCGTCTTTTCGAGAACCTCGTCGACCATCCGGCATGCCTTCTTTTCATCCTCATCAGCCCAGCCACGGTACCACAGCGGCCCATCGCCACCGTACAAGCGGGCTTCCTCGCGAGTCGTGCCTGCAGGAAGACCAGGGTACGAACTAGGTGGGTGTGGCTGAGGCTGAGGCTTGCGCTCTCTCAGCCTGTGCAAAAGCGATGCTCCAAGGTCATTAATGGCACTCGGGAACGGCTGAAGATTGGGGTATGTAGGAGCCAAACCACCATGCACAAATGAGAAAGCGGCATGCGAAAGAGGTCCTGCATTGACACGTGCAAATCCACTTCCTTCTGGTGCTGGGTAATCGGTGTTGGGAGGGCCAAGTAAACCGTGAAGAGGGAGTCGTGCAGCGGTAGTGTAATTCTCTGCCCATGCATCCGCAAGCCAGCCAGTCGTAACAGCTTCCAGGCGGCTGGAACGAGGCTCAAAAGTCTTCTTCTCCGACTCCAAAACGTAACTGTGATCAACCTCAATGGCAACGCATGCTCCGTGGGTGACACCACTTACCGCCAATCACCTGGTGGAGAACAGGCTCAGTCATGTACTCCACGTTATGAGATTTATTGCATACCTATCGCGTTCATATACTCATGATTTCCGAGGACGGACAACACGATGCCGTTGACGGCTAAGGCTTGCTCTCGAAGGTCTTCCATCCAATTAAACAACTCAATGGTATCGTCACCCCTGCAAACATATTGAGTCTGATTTCGGGAACACCAGCCAAAAAGCCCTTACCTGTCAATGATGTCACCAGTCTGTACAAGAACATCCACTTTGCCGCTCCAATTATTGTTCTCGTCTACGACGCTGGCCATTTGCAAAATACGCTCTGCGTTCCCGATGTCACCATGTATGTCGCCTACAGCAATAATTTTGCGCGAGAAACGTGGACGAGGTTCGAGTGTATATTCGTTCTCATCAGTATCGATGACTGCTTGCGCAGGCTGTTCCACAGTTTTGAACCTGAAAGGTGCTTGCACGGCGGCTTGTGCGTATCCGATGAGACCTGACAAGGCTAGTGAAAGCTGCAGTCCAGTTCCGAGGTGAGGTGCGGGTCCAAGAAGCGAGGAAGAGGATTGTGCATAATACGCAAGTGATAGCGCAAGTAAAGGAAGGGCTATGAAAGCCAAAGTTGTTCCACGAGGCATGCCTGTAAAATGTCGTGTGCCTGTTCGACACCACGGAGTAATCAGAGAAGAGGCATACTGAGTAGAGCGCACTATATAGCTCACTATTGGAACCACGACAGTCTAGAGCGCTTAAGCGAAGACCACTGCCAAGATCAATGGAATGTCTGAATTACTCCCGGGGAAAAGGAAGAGGCTCAAGCTGCGTTGCAGGGTTGTGGCGTATTTATGAAGTTCGAGCAAACATTCAACACCTTAATTGATTCAGCCTCAAGGCCGCGGTGGAGTGGAGAGAGCAAGGTCACCAACGTGGTTGGCGGCATGTGAACCAAATTGTGAACTACCTAAATCGGACATGGTGTAGAACGGAAGCAGACAACGGGAGCATCGCGTGCATGCACGTACGGCTTTGACTGGCGAAGCGGGAGATCAAATCCACCCAAGCCTGTGCAGGTAGGAAATACGGAAGTGATAGATATGTGATATATTATGCCAGCAAGTTCGCCATCTCAATCTAACGCAGGAACATCTTTAACACCCTCCTTCACCACCTTCTTAAACCGGTGCTTCAGCGGTTTGTTATGATGCAAAGACAACTGGAACTGGAGTGAACGTAGAATCGTACCACCGTAAACAGCAGGCTTCTTCGACAGAACAGTACGGAACGCATGCATCCCTAGCCTGGGGGCGTTGACAATGAGAACAACGAAATACAACACCGAGCGCGATGCTCACCATAATACAGAACATGCCTGCAGATCGCAAACTCCTCCGCTATCGCGCGCAACCTTGTTGCACGACTGGTGACGTATTGAAGTATAGGTATATCTGATAACCTGTCTGATAATATCTATTTTCGGTAAGCACATGAACCAAAGGTTGATATATATCAGATTCAACCTACTGTTAAAGAATTTTTTATTCTTCGCAACATCAGTACCCCAGCTCATGATATAATGGTGCATCTTCGTTGCAGCAATGATGAAACTTTGATAAACATTGACATATGCAGTATGCAGCCCATTCAATTGAGTGTCCGTGTAGATCATATGACTTCTAGATTTCGCTATCCTAGTGACGATTGTTGATGCCAGGCCAAGGAAGGATATACCATACTCACAGTAGCATCTTACGAGTGAACGCCACGCCAGGACGTCGCTTCTTGTCGACTGTGAGCGAATACTCAAGGTCTAAAACGTTAAATATTGAAAGTCTATCATCTCGCGCACGGGAAGGAAAAACTCACCGTGTCCATCATACCTCGAATAGTCAGCCATGACCGAGAGGTTAGACATATTGATCAACAGACCACACCAAGGAAAATCTATTGCATATTTAAACAATAATATAGTAAGGGAGCATTATAAAACATACATTTTTGATTGTATTCGGTAATGTTCGCTCCCTGGATGGAATCGTGCTCGAAATTGGTCAATGTCTTTTGCTTGGATACGATGCAGCCGTATTCAGGATGCCCTGAACGATTCAGACTATGAACTCCGATAAAGCACGAAACACGCTAGCTTACCTTCGTACATGACGTCTAGGAACTGCTTTGCCTTTGCCAAGCTGGTTGTTACATATAGATAGTCGTCAATCCATCGAAGCAATAACTATGCATTGGGATGAGCATGTTCTTACAAAAAGGAAAAACGAAATACGCACACTTTGGGGGTCATCAAAGATATTCAAACGAGTTCTCTCTAAATCCCCATAGAAAAACGAGCACAAGAGAGCTGATAGCACAGACCCTTGAGGAATGCCAACGACTTGTCGATAATAGCGCTCGCCAATCTGACAAAAAAACGTCAGGGACTTGAGACGGTCATCCAAGACAGATAGAACAGACCTTCACAAGGTTTTCCCTTATATGCTCTTCAAGGAGCTTGAGAGTGGCTATTTTGCTCTGGAAGTCGTACTGAACCTACATGACAATGAATGAACGATATAAGCCATAAACCAAGCGACCGACCTGATCTACAAAGATTGTATTCCGTAGAAAAGCAGCTATTTCACGAGCATACGCCACAAAATCCGTGGATTGATCTTGAGGAATACCTCATCAGCACGTGACCAGCAGCTTAATGAACAATAACCCACCATCTGAGTCTGCTTGCTTCATATACTCGCGCTTGATTTTTCCGAAATCAGCTGCGACCCGCCCATGCTTCCGTATCATATAGTTCTCCTGCGTAATAACATGAATTTTGGAACGGAAAGCAGACGCAACTGTTTACCTCGGATATTATGTTGTGAAGTATCTTAAGCAGCATTGTTTGATCTATGGTGTCGAAGCATGCTTGCACGTCAAGTTTGACGAAATATAGTTTCGGACTGCGAAATACACGAGTCAGTGACAAGGATCTAATTGAGTTGATAAATCGCACAGTTTCCCTGAGAGTGCATCCTTCGATAAATCCGTCTTGAACCTTTTCAGTTTTTGGTATATTTCATTGGAGCTGAAAACGGACGCTCCAAGGAGGTCTGGATGTTGTTGCTAACCATGACATTAGCACGAGTCATCTTAACGTAGCAACAAAATGAAGCACCTTCTCGTGAGTCAGAATTGCAAATGTCGTCCTTAGAGTCTGGTTGATTGACAGCGCTGGCCTTGCAGACTGACCATACGTTGCAATGAGCAATAATCCAACCGATTGTAGTGAGAGAACGGACCTTGGGGCTTCTTCTTCGACGTAGATTCACAATGGGGCGAACACCAGTTTCCTTGGGCAGCAAGCGGATGAAGGAAAATCCGAGTTGTCGTTGGCGCAAGATCTCTTCTGCTTCATGCTGCACAAACGTAAGAACTAAGTCGCACCAGTAGTTCAAGACAAACCTTCTCGATCTCTTGGAAAGTCTTCTCACTTAGTCGGTCTATCAGGGGTGCACAGAGGATTTCCCAGTCGTCTTGCCGAAAGTAAAGAATGTGCTTCCGAAATACGGATGACTCCGTGACGTAGAACGTCGTCTGGAAACATCTGTATCAATAAAATATTTCCGTCTTAGCCCAAGAAATACGAACTCTGAGTAGCGGAAGCAGGAAGGAGTCGAAATACCAGAAGAAGAATTCTTCAAGAAGTTCGCGGCGTTTGAGAGAATCCGTCACGGACACTCTATGCTGCTTGCGGGCACCCGCACCGGGAGGCATCAACCAGTCGCATTCAGACGTGCTAAAACCTTGGAGTACGTTATGTAACGTTGATGTTTCGTATCTCCGGCATGCAATGAGTTCATTAATATCTGATAAGTGTCAGCAAACTATAAGCGTGTGAGAGATGAATACGCGCACAGCCTCGAACAACTTGAAAATTACTCTCGCATCCCCAGAAAGCTTTCGGAATGACAGCCTTAGTCACAAGTATAGCGTAGCGAAAAACCTAGCTAAATGGTTAGGGGATATTGCACACACGAATCTCTGACTCACCTACCTCGGCATGATTACAAGTGAATTCCAGGAATCGCGGTTTGTGTTCCGTTTCATTTTTACCTGGAGTCCGATCTGTGATGATGCTGTTTCCTGCAAAATCAATTGACATGTTGATTTGCGACGCTTGCGATTTCAGGTGGATTGAGTTCTCTGATATCATTTCCTGCTGAACAGATAGAAAACAAAACTGTGACACTATTCTACTTTGCTCACCAGTATGATGCTACTGTCCATCGTCTTGTTATCCGTTGTTGTGATCTACAGGTGAAGATGAGACCAGCGCGCGTTATAACTTAGAGCCTACTTACCTTGGATGGACAAACTGTGTCTCTAAGTAACTTATAGTGACATTTGCCATGTCGCCAGATCATCTTCTCCAAAAGCACGAGCACGTCCTTCAGCCGCTTCGGTGTTTTGCATGTTCCAAAGAGCTATAAAACACACGCATTCATTCGACGTCTCTGTACCTTAACAGACCTCGCCTCACCTCAATCTCACGCTCTCTGTCAGCAAAATTCGGCTGCTTATAAGTTTCTTTAGCAGCTGACGGCTGACTGAATACGTTGGATAGACCGTATTGCAACGGAAAGATATATTTGCTTAGGTGTCTGGCTTTCTGTGCTTGTTGGCGCGGGTCAGGGTCTTGATATGCTCCAGCTTGTAACTGCGTTTGACGAAAGTAAGAAGGATTTAACCGGTTAAGCACATCTTCGCGATGGTGAATAAATGTTAATCCAATAAGTGTGAAGGCTTACGGGTACAAGGCAGGCCCACAATGATATTTTGCGACGCACGCTCACGATTCGGTCTTGCGAAAAACATCCGTGCACGAACGAATGGAATATCAGCTGATGTTCGTCTGCTGAACTAGTCAGAAAAATGAGCCGGGTGTAATATCCCCTCTCTCACCGTTCCGAAGGAATAGCGTCCAACTTGACTTTACCCTTCAGGGAAGCTTTAGAGGGATTCTTCCATACGATGAGCTTGAGGCGTTTGCGTGGTCCCGAGCCCTCCAACGGGTCTCTCTTCCGCTTCCCAAGGTCATTTATAGATTCACTCATAGGCATGTACCAATTGAGTGTCGGAGGCGTAGCGTAAATTAACGGCATACCCGTCATTTGACATAAACACTCGTTAGGGAGTTTGATAAAAATGGAGGTCTTGGTAAGGAGATGCAGCATGGCATCTGCCCCGATTCTGTAGGAAAGGGAAGGTCAGTAATAGACCCCACAGTACGTACCCGTTGCTCTACCTTGTTAACAGATTTGCCCATTCGGTGGCTTGCAGAGCCGTAATAATTGTGTTGACAAAAGTGTTCGTAAAGCCGCATGAAGTAGCGTTTGCATCAATAGCCTGTTGAATTGAATTTACAGTGTATGAATGTGGTGTAAGCTGCTCACTCTCTTATATCCCGATGTTATGATATTGTCTGGCTTGAACTTTGAATTCGATGTCCCAAATAGACGCTCCTGGGCCTTCTGAATGACCTTCAGAGCATGTTAATACTGTGTTCTTGCTGTATAATTAGAACACATGCTTTCACATACCTCTTTCATATCAATGTATGGCTCGGAGGCTGAAAATTGTGTACGTTCCGTGGTAGACTCTTTCGACAAGCAAACAAACGAGCAGGTAACCAGTTCCCGAAACTGGATAGAGTCAGGTCCTTGCAGTGGAAAGTCTGACTGCCCGTCGCCACACGTTTGTTTGTAGGATTCTTCCTTGACAATTTTCTGAACATAAGCCTGGAGGTTATGAACTTCCGCGTAGTAGAAATTTAAAACGTCTAGGGTCAGGTGTCTTTTGGTAACTGTCATGGCAGCATACAATTCAATGTGAGAGATCCCACGAACTCAGAATATGAGGGCAAAGGTGACTGGCACAACTGCCGTGTGATGGAGTACTACTAGTAGCGTTTAGCCTTTTACAGTGGCACCAGTTTCAACAGCTCCGAGTCACGTGCAAGACATCACGCCGGTACCCTTCATGCCTGCAAAACATCTTTGAATTCCCCGTTTGAAAGTTTCCTACAAATATTCTGTCAGATACTTCGCTCAAGTGATCATATGCTTGCCCTAGAGGACCGTGATCCATGTCAATGGGGGTATGTATGCATGTCTGTATCTCGTTTGGTGCTTTGCTCTGATGGTCGTGCTTGGCGACGGCTCCAACAGAATATCGTGGTCGATGTCTGCATCAGTACTGTGATGTGCACACTTGAACCCTTCCAACATTTTGTGATTTTCCACTCTCCACTCAACGGACCCCATATTCTTGTCATGCTCATTTGCAAGAAAGACGTACAATTGAAGCACAAAGTCTACGCATTTCATTCCTTTCATTCTCTGTGGTCCATCGCATGGAGGAAATAGCATCTGAGGACCGAGCTATAAGTTATCTGGCTTCAAAATTTGCAGTATCTGTATGTCCAGAAAGTGGAACACTACGGATCAATAGATATTGTAACGGTGCTCACGCACCAAGCCCCCGACTCCTCTTTCGTACGTTCTTCAACAATCAATTTCGTTCTACACTAATAATTAGGACATCACCTAAGACGTGCTTGCGTTCGATGTGATGCCAACCCTGAGCCAACTTCCGAATCAGTGCGTTGGGCGGTCCATATACTAATGGATGCTCGCAGCAAAATGTGTACCCTGGGACTCTTAACATGGTATAAATCAATATACAAAGGACTGTAATCAATGTCATGTCTGTATACTGTCTAGGCTGCTTCTTTAGCTCATCTTCTCCTAAGAACGAGCGCAACTATGCTGTTTGGGCCAGGCACGGAGGACGCTCTTACATGTGTGACCTGATAGTGCTGCGGTATGTTTCAGTTAATTTATCGTCGTCGTCGTCGTGCAATTAAACTCGCTTATATTTAGCGTTTTCTACTTCCAGAAAGCTCAGCAGAGCTCATCTAGATCATCAAATACGCTGCTCGCTACCATCTACCTCATCAACTTAACTTCACCAACCCACTTCCCACGCACAGCATACTAAGTATTATCAGATCCGCCCCTCAAGAATGCACAGTGTGGTGGCTCTGTTCATTTGTGAAATGATTGGAGAGTGAACACAAGGACATTCAGGGTACCCCTTTAGGTCTGGGTGAGTCAGTGTAGTTCTAGAGTGACGTTGTAGCTGGCTCATACAAGATATCGGAGCTTCCATTGCATATACACATATATTGTGTCCATTCTTGGTCCCTACCCTACAACTTAAGAATGACGTCCATACACGAACAGATTAGTCATACTGGTAACCATAGATGCATGCGGCATGACGAGATCTTTGACTCGGGCACCCATCCTACTAGTAGAAGTATCCAAAACACTGGGCGTCAAATGCATGATGGATGTATTTCAGTGCTTTTTACCGATTTGTTTTCATCAGAGTCGCACTGCTTTCACCATACATTTCACATCCTTGTGATATGATAACTCGATGACTTGGACAGAGAGGGAGGTGCGGAGACAGATACCCTCCATAATCATTGACTTAACTAAACCGATGCACGTCCAACTCACGTGTTTGTATTTGATCGAGGGCCCCTGGATGGTAAATCAGTGCAGGAATAGATCCCGGCCGCTGTAACGCTCGTTGAGACATAAAAGTGCTGGGTAGTGGAATTTCTAGTACGACGCCCCCTTCATAAATCTACCAAGTTCACTGCTCGCTTACACCCACCCTGAAACAGTATGACCCTAGTCTCAAATGATCCCGAATTGTGGTATTTGATCGATGCCAATCGTGCTGGTAGCTATGTAATAGGTTCGTGGAGTGCCAGGATGATGACGGTGATGTCTCGATCTTAACATTGGCTACGATTTCACAGTTGCCGCTTCTGTTGGAGTGATTTACGATTCCAGTGAGCAGCGTAGTCTTCAGGAATCACCGATTTGAGTGTCTTATAGTATTTCCAGTATTAACATTACCACAAGAGGTAGGTTGATCCCACTGAAGAAGCCGTCTCGCTAAGAATGCTTTTATAGGTCGAACTTGTCTGGGTGAGCAGACTCTCACTTCAAAGGACGGGGTGATTGATTCGTGGCAGAGACAACGCTGGTCGTTGATGACTGTTCTGTACCTCGGTGTAAGAAGCTCGTGTTATAAGTGTGATTGGCAAGTCTTGCTGATTTTAAATTTTAGCTGCGCTATATTGGAATAGTATATGCTATGTATGTATGAAAGACCAAACAATTGGTGTTGTGCTAATGAGCCATCTCTCACAATCAGCATCAATATTCCGAGTATGTCTCCCCATACGCCGTGTTCTTTTATTCTGATCGGCGGCATGTAGTGAATCTTCCGACATTTCCGACAACAGATACAGTGAGTATTCCACACCGATGTATGACATTTCTGCCTACTTAACTGTACTCCCACGTAGGGGTGAGTGATATTGTTGACCCACTCCCTAGTTCAATTTGATGACTGTCACAGCTGTGGGTGTCTTTAGAGGGTGTGGTCTTCTGAGGCCGACCACTGACTAGATAATTCAGGTTATATTATGGTTTTCACGCTATGCTGGATCATCGTGGCCGTACCTGCAATACTTGGTGGTGAGCTACTCATTTGATGATATTGACTTGACTGAAACATCATCAAGTCATTATGATCGCGCGGCTACATGCCATGTATCAGCAGTCCAGAAAGGTGTTGATGTTTATGATCTTTATATTCCTGACTATCAACATCTCTGGCGCGGCGATTGTCGCCATGATGTTGAGAAAAATTTCAGTGGGTAAGCATCAATTCATGAATGAAAGATTTGAATGCATCAGGATCATTGAATAACACCAGAGGAGGTCATTCTATTCGGCACATACCAGTGCAATATTGAGCTCGGGGGAGATCGCGTACTTTTATGTCGCATGTATTCGATGCTCATAGCTATATGGGAGATCCTGGCGCTGTGTCTTGCAGGTTGGGTTACTGCAAAACACTTCCGTGAACAGCGACGACATTCAACAGGAGGGATTATCAAGGATTGTTTCACAGTATTGATGAAATCTCACTCTGTTTATTTTGCGAGGTGAGCTCGTGATCACAATGCGAATGAAATTCTCTCTTCACACTAAAGTTTCGCACATGCTAGCTTTACTGTTGCTTTTTGCTCCTTGTTCGGTTATTTGTCTCCGAGGGTCTCAGAAGTATGTCAATCTCTCATCGGTCTCTACGTGCGAGTACGGTTCATTAGTTTCACAGCCCCCATATTCCCTGCGAGCGCAAATTTATTTTGGCGTTTTTCAAATTTTTGTACTTGTGCAATTATTTGTGCTGGGACCACGCCTGATCCTAAGCATTCGAGAATATTATGCTAAGCTCGTGGCCGACAGTGATACAACGACCGAGATGACTTCAATTGCCTTCCAGGAGCGTGTGCATGTGACAACCAGCAGTAGTGTGTAGCAAGGGAAGACATGTCGGGTGCTCTACAGAGGGGGGAACAGAACAGGGACTTTGTGCGTTTCATTATGCTACATAAATAAGTTGTTTGGTATTTTAATTTGGGATTCCAGTTGTTCGGGCTTCGCGGGACAATGGCAGTGTGGTGACACCGAGTCAGGGATCAACCTGGTAAGCAAGATTATGTACCTGACTCCGTCACGAAGGTCCGCGATCATCCTTCTCAGATCTCCACATGACTGCGCTGATCGGGTCTTTGCAATCCTCAAAACAAATACCCCTTTCACCCGCATCTGCTCTATCACTTTCTACATTTGAGCTTCCTGTGCTGGACGAGAGAAGGAACTGTCAGTCGTGGAGTATCCAAAATATTCGAATGATTTTATGTAGATGAGACCACTCACGGTCAATGTGCGTATGCGCGTGAGTTCTGCAAGAGTATCGAAAGAGACGGCTCGCAGCTGTCTCAGATATGGCCGATTCAACTGCAGTGCGTAGGAACTCAATGTCACAATCACAAATACACGCGCTCGTATGTCCAGCATTCTCTGTAAATCCGTGATATCCGTTTCCCCTGCACAGACGAAGGTTTCAGGCCATTGGCCCAGATGCTACATCAAATTCATCATGGGCACGAACCGGTGTTGATGTTTGGGAGTGACTGGTAGCCACTGTAACAACCATGAGCGGAAAATACAAAGAGGAAGCGTACTTTTTACTTGAGCATGAATGTCGACAGATTATACCGTAGGTGTAGCATTATTTTGGCACCTCGGTTATTGCTTCAACTCTTTAACGCTGAAGCCACAGCATTGCTTCTAAAACCACAAACTGATGTCAGTGTAAGGCTGGTTCAACAAGACTGGTCACTGTAGCTCTCACCCACCTGTCGCCTACGTGTGATGTACTCAATTAAATAGAGGATGGGACAGATAGGGAGATCATAACGTGGGTGCGGACAGAAGGTTTCGCAAATAAACGAGTCACCTTTCAAAAACGGTGTACATCATCAATCAGATGATAATGTATAGAAAATGTAGAAATGCAAATTGATAATCAACAAGGACAGGCTACAAATACAGGCCTTCGGGAGTGCCTTCGTTCTTCCTGTACAAAACCTACAACGACTCAGCAACATCATTCGCAGTTCAAATATCCAACTTACCTTTTCCCGAGCAGCAGTGAAGTCTGCTTTCGTCACCCGCATCCGACGTTCTCGTAAAGCCAGCATACCAGCCTCTGTGCAGACGGCCTTAATATCAGCACCGGAAAGATCATCCTTGGCCATGATGAACTCCTCCAGATCAACATCATCGCTCAGGCTCATTCGTGACGTATGTAATCTGTAATTATTCAGTCGTCAAATTTGTAAGAGAGGAGGAAAGGCTTACCGGAAGATATGCCGCTTGGTCTTCACATCAGGCAGTGGGAATTCAATCTTTCGATCTATACGACCTGGCCGGATAAGTGCAGGATCTAGCGTCTCAATCTTATTCGTAGCCATGATAACCTTGACGTCGCCACGAGTGTCGAAGCCATCAAGCTGGTTGAGTAGTTCCAACATTGTTCTTTGAATTTCACGTTCGCCACCTGATGTCGAATCATACCTTCAAAGATAGCAGCGTCAATATCTGTAAATGAAAAGGAAAACGCGTCGTTTACCGTTTGGTACCTATAGCGTCGATTTCGTCGATGAAGACAATGCTTGGGGCATGTTCTTCGGCCACGCGGAAGAGTTCACGAACAAGCTTGGGACCATCACCGAGATACTTCTGAATAAGCTCAGAACCAACTACGCGCAAGAAAGTTGCGGATGTTTGGTTTGCGACTGCCTTGGCAAGGAGGGTCTTTCCTGTTCCGGGAACCCCATAAAGGATGACGCCCTTCGGCGGCTTGATTCCCATCTCCTCGTATAACTCCGGATGTGTTAGTGGGAGTTCAACGGATTCCTGGGCGAAGGAAGAAAAACGTCACAAGATAACTCCGATAATAAAGGAAGAAAACTACCTTAATTTCTTGGATCTGGTTCTCGAGACCACCGATATCAGCGTAGCTTTCTGTGGGAGCCTTGTCTAACTTCATGACACTGACTAGAGGATCGGTATCGTCCTCCAGCACGCCGACCACCGCCTGGTTCTTGTGGTTTAGTAGGACTGAGCACCCAGGCTCTATCCTGTCCTTGTCGACGAAGCTCATGATCGAAACGTATGACTCCGGACCACTTGCAGTACTGATGATAGCGTGGTCATCATCAACAATCTCCTCCAGCGTGCCAACCATCATCGGTGTCCCTCTAATATCATCCACCTTAGACCTTTCATCCTGATTTTTCTCCTCACGAGACGATTCGGGCTTCATGCGCTCTTGGTTGTGGATAAATTCCTCTTCCAGGAGCAGGTAGTCTTTAATGCGGTCCATCTTAAGTAGACGAAGTCTACACCGCGTAGCAGGGAATACAGGGGGTAGCTTTGAGGCAGCAGCTGGTCCACGTCTTTTCTTCTTGCCAACGCGAGTCGGCAGAGGCGGCTCCCATTTCTTCTTTGGCGGCTCGGCTTTTTTGTCCTTATTATCCTTATTATCCTGTCCCTGAGATTGGCTGGGTGGCATGCCAGATGGTGCGTTTCCCTGTGAGACAGTCAGATAAAGGTGAAGGACTGCAGCTAACTACAAACCATGTTTGCTGAAGGTACTGCAAGGTGTACGTTAGACTCACGACTGCTCGACGCGTCAGTCAATCCAAAACGGGCGCGGGAAACCGACTCCATATATGGATGTTATGCCAGCATTGCAGTGATGATCATCGAAAGCTCAAGCGTTACTACTGCCCTAGTGCCCAGTGCCCACATTAACCTCGTAGTTGCAACATAAACCAACTAACCATGAGCCATCCTCCACTGACTTCTCCTTCGCGATTTATAGAAGCAGGTGTGTTTTATATTTGTACGACGTTTATAGTCATTCGAACAAGAAGTCATACAGACGACGATGCCGACGACGACTTAGACGAGCAAGACATCCCCGGGTTCTCAGCACCATCACCAGTCATAGACAAGGGGAAATCAAGGGAAACAGAACAATTAGCAAAGCCCTCGGCAGCTCCCACTCCGAATCAGAACGTGTCTGGCAACATTGGTTCCAATAGTTCGTCTAGCAGTTCCAACAAGCAAACTATCGGCGGCATTCGAGTCGAGACTCGGTAAGCCTCGTATATCATATTTGCGTCCAATCATGTGTAAACATTCTTCAGTTATTCTGGAGCAGACACTCTCGATGAGCCTGTCACTACCACAATCGTCAGTGCAGCCACCCTTACTCCGTCGCAGAAGCTGACCCCAGGTCCAGGCACGCGATTTGCTTTCGGTATACTCTAAGTTAGTCCATGTACTCTACCCTCGTAAGTCCAGTGGACGTGAAGTCCTCAGGTATGTGACACCTGGCACTCCAATCGGGCCAGTCAGTTGATACCGTCTTTGCAGAGACTGGGATCTTTGGGGCCCGTTGCTGCTTTGTCTATGCCTAGGTATCATGTTGAGCGTGAATGTGCGTCTTTTATCTGCTGTACGTAGAAGGGGCTACATGCTGTCTCCGACCACAGGCACCCTCCAACCAATCATTGGGGGTATTCACTTCCGTGGTCGTGATCGTGTCCGTTGGCTCCCTTGTTGTGACCGTCCAGGCTAAGGTAGGACATACTCATCACCGCTTATGCAATAGCGCTAAGTTTGCCTTTCAAATGATCCTAGCTTCTTGGTGGCAGAGTGTAAGCAACCTTCTGTCATTTCTGGCTATGGTGCTTATGTTCCAATAACTAGGTCCTTCTTCCAAGGACTCTGCGCACTTGGCTACTGCATAGCGCCATTAGATATCGCTGCACTTATCTCATGCTTTGTACGTGTCATCTGGGTGCGTGCGCCTGTGGCTGTGGCTGCCTGGGCTTGGTGCATATGGGGTATGCTTGGCTGACCTCGACTCATACTATCACTGATTCTGAATTCTGGTACCAGCATCCGTCAACTTCTTGGACGGCACAAAAATTGAACCACAGCGCATCTTGCTCGCTGTATACCCACTCCTGTGAGTTATGTCTGAAGTTGATTGAGCTGTGAGAATGATAGTATTCTTGCGTTATAGACTTTTTTACTTTGTCCTGGCGTGGATGATACTTATCCAATGATTGTTTTTTTGTTTCAAAAGAAGTCGCTTCTGTAGTAGCATGCTTGTACCAAATTTCTTGGCTCAATGGCATGTTACTTGCTACGTAGCATATGCCCAGATGACTTGTTTATGTTACAAACAGAAACAAGGGACAATCAGACATGTCGTAAACAATGACGTGAATTATCTACTCTCGGTCCAACCCGTCCAACGCACATAGCAGAACACATCTGTTCCCTCCTCCTATTTGAAGCAGAAATTGTCGCTCTCGACTTGCCAGACACACAAGGCTATCTGATCTCCCGCCTCACAAAGGAGAAGACCGATCGCAATATCGTCTGCGCGAGCCGTTGAGTCAGATGTGAGCAAGACTATGACGTAATGATGCCAATTTTCGGGTCTCCTGAAGTATTTGTCTTCTAAAACCACGACGATGGCGAATGCTGAATTCCTGTCGCTTCCTGCAGAGCTGATATGTTACATTTTACTTTTCCTCACTCCAAGAGACCTTTGTTGTTGCGCAATAGCAGTTTGCTATTTCCCATGGCTCTAAGGTACCCACAGGCTGACTTCTGTTGATGCCAGACCTGCACAACCTTGAGAGATGCGGCTCAAAATTCTGTGCGAATTCAACACAAGCTCGAGCTTTTTGCTCAGGGCTTTATCGAGACCACCACCCCTGGCCAGGACTCAATTGATTTTTTCAAAAAGAACAATTTACTGAAGAAATCGGCATTCACGTCGCGGTCTGACTTCCATATGAACACTGTTTTTCAAGAATCAGTGCCTGCTGCGCGTGCCGCTACCAAGGAGACGACACAGTCCATGAAGTGTGGGCTCTGGTGGATGTCCACAGAGAGCGATCTCTTCATTCGGGAGTGCAACACAAATACTACCCGGATATGGCCCAACCACAACCCCTTATCCCCAATGCCGGAGCACAAGTTGGTGCCAGTTATCGCTGACCCTCTGCAGGATCTTATGGTCACAATATCCCTGCTTCGTTCCATCCATGTGCCCAATACCGTGCAGGCTTACCACGTTTTTTGGCTGGACATTCGTATGCTTTCGTCGCAGGCTCCACATCCGGATTCAGCGTGCACTTCCTTGGACTGCAGCCATTATTTTGATGCATGTGGCATTCACCATGTTGTGTTTATGAACGAACCTGCAATCTGTGGGGACCGCATCGTTGTCCCCTATTGCACATACACAGACAACAACACATGGAGGCAGCAGATGTTCATACAAGTGGTAGATTGGAGGAAAGGACAGGTGGAGTGCGTAAGTCCCGTTATTGCTATTTTTTACCATTCTTAGCATCAGCAGCATCCTGTAGGGCATGATGTTCAAAGTCGGTCTCATCAACACAATTTCCATCTTATAGACCGACAGACATTTGTTGTCATCGACTTGGAAAATTCTATAAGCTTGTATACATTTCAAGGGTTTGGAGGGCCCCCTCAGCGCCGAATCGTCTACTGCTTTCCGATCTGCAGCTCTGTACGTCGTCCATCGTGTGTTGTTCACACTACTCCGTTGCTTCAAGGCACGGCAGTCCGCCCAGACCTTATGCCCAGCTACGTACCCACTCTGGAGTCCCAAATTATGGTCTTGGAGATGTTCCTTCCCGTATTGCCCATTATTTTGGTCATCGACATGGCTATTTTTTCAGAAAATGCTCTTCATTCAGAGGCGCTTATCACGATGCCCTGGTCAGACTGGGGACCACATCATACGCGCTGCTTTCCCCATGACCCAAGCCACCGAATCAGTGTTTTCGGCAGCAGAATGGCCTACGCTCTTCCTCGATATCGGACCCCCACTGCTGGACATAGAATGGAAGCGCTATCTACCGACGGTCGCTTCTACGTACATATATGGGACTTCAATGAAAGAGTCATTGCCCGCTCCAAAAGCACCTCTGACTCCAACTCACTAGACCATCTGATCCGCAAGCCTCCTTGGCTCGCTCATATGTGTTACAACAGTAACTTTAACTCGAACCATTCCTACGCTACAACCGTCTGCCATGCATCCTTTCCGACGCGTGACTTTGCGGGGTTATTCTTGGAACAGGATAGGCTTACCTTGACATGGGTGAGATGCTCCTAGTTGCAACAAATAACGTTTAACGCGAAATCCATTTAGGTTCGACCTGACGTGGTCGATATTCAGGTTGTTTCCCCCCAAGTTGTACCAGAGACGAAGGTTCTTAGCTGTTGGCTCAGAGATTCTATCAAACTCATCATGGATTTTTGGGATCGGTGGCCGTTGTGTGTTATGTCTTACTTCCGATAATAACTATGAGTCATCCGACTCCTTGAAAATGGGTAAGGTGTTCGTAGTAGTCGTGGGTACAGTGATAGCCAAGTTTAGTGCACATTCAAGTTGGCTGTAGTCACGAACGGGATTTCAATCATACTTACTCGGGGTCATGAGCAAGCTGCGGAGCATGCCGGAGAATTACTCAGTTACTGAGACCGTCGTCGGCAAGACGCCGCCGTTTGAGATTTATTTGAGCTATTCATACAGCTTACAAGTACTCACATCGCACGTTCGCACTGTCCGTTTGATTATTCTCGTTAGCATAGCATCTCGTTGCACTCGTTCTTAGTTTTCCCTCCCTCCTGCCGCTATTGTTCGCGCAACAATTATTTTTACTCAATTTCATTCCTGACTAACCCAGCGACTCCTTTAGTGTCCAGCGGCTCCAGCCCGACGGCCCCAACCAGGCCAACCTCACGACGCCTTCGCATTCGACCTTTTCGTCTTCATCGCAACAGTCGAAGTTGGAGTTTTTGGCCTGTACAGACGGTTACAGACAGAGGTTGGCCATTAGCTCAGAGCCTCATACCAAAAAAAATACATCCTGGCTCGACTTAACGCATGCCGCATGCACGTTACTACCCAACAATCATTGCAACCGGCTGGAGTCTACGAACCGATTTGTCATCAATGTAGGCTGGCAGCAGCAAGTCACTTGGGTTTTCGATTGTGCTTGGAAGTCGCTTGTTTCTGCTTTTCTTCCTGCTCTCAATTTCTCTTTGCTCAGGCGACTTCCTTCTAAAATGACAGTGATGGCTATTGGATTCATGCCGCTTCCCTTAGAGCTAATGTGTCGCATCTTTATCCTCCTTCCGCTAGAGGGCATTTGCCATTGACGGTCGCTTCTACATGCTCATGTGAGACTTCAATAAGCGAGTCATTGTTCGATTTGAAAATATCCACAACCCAGACTCACTTCGCGTCTACACACCTGATCAGCTATCTGAGGCGTGTTCGGGTGGGGATGTTGTCATCTCGAATGATCTTCACACTGTAATCGCCTGCCATGTACTCTTTTCCGATGCACCGCAATTGGTTTCAAACGTGCTTTTGGAACAGGACCCGGCCACCATAAGATGGGCTGATGTTCTTAGCTGTTAATACACCGATGCTCATGTGGTCACACTGTGGCCGCGACCTGACTCGGACTCTGCTGTCGATATTCAGGACATTTCTCACCAATGCAGAGGGTGGCACGGATTGGAAGGGATTCCGGCTTCGGCACCGATATGAGGAACACTGCCCATCATACCCCTGGCCGTCACTCTCATGTCGCGTCGCTCAGCCTCGTGTCGATTCTCGCAGACAGTTCGTATTCTGAGCGATGTAAGTTGCCCATGTTGTTCGAAAATAGGTCTAACACAGATTCGGACGTAACAGCCCTAACAAGTAGGCCAAGCCAAAAGTAAAGGACAGCATTGTTTGAATGGGTATGTCCGATCAGATACCATAGTCATGTATCTTTTTGGGACTAGCCCAGCGTTCTGCAAAGTTTAATGGCTGTCACAGGGGCATCATATGCCCCTCGGCTCGTGGTCTATGCTTCTAGTACCCCCTTTTCCCGTGACTAACGCGCGAAATTCGAGGGCATGGCACTGATGTCTGCCGTGAGGTCACCTCGCCAAGCCACTTTAATGATCTTTTGGTACACTCATGGGCTGGTGACACGTGGCTAGACTGTGGTTCACACTTACGGATCAATCAGGTACCTGGTAGGATCTATTCGAAGTGTACAATACAAAAAAAACTCGAATCAAGATTGCCAACATGTAGTACTTATGCACGAATGGCCATCTTCTTAGAAAGGGTCCTCAGCCGCTCGGCATTGACTTTCCTCCGCACCGTATCAGTGTCCACACTCGCATTATTCTTCATCACGCTCGCATTGGTTCTCGGTGCAACTGTGTACGTGCCGATCTCCTTTTGCGGGATCATAACAGCGTTCTTCCGGATGCGATTCTTTTCTCCCTCCTTTGCACGTGCTAAGATAGCATTGAGGCGTTCGTTTGTGCGCTCTGTCCCATCCTCTTCTGCAATTGGAACAACGCGATCACGGTATGAGGCACTACGCTTGATGATGGGGCGTGACCAGGTGGATACGAGTTCGTTAGCGATGCGCTGTACATCAGATGTGACGCGTTTGCATTTAGTATAAAATAACACGACGCGTCCCAGGCCGGACTCTTTGAGTACCGCACTGTCGATAAATTCCATGCGTTTTAAAATTGGGAAGAAGTCACGCTGGATATTGAGGGCCGGTAGAGAACGGTCTGGGAGCGGCTCCAGCCAGCGACGGACACCTTCCAAAAGGTTGTTGTCCATTATAGACTGTGAGAGTGATTGTCTGGGGGATATTATTAGTATTCGGGTGAAACAAAAGGGGTAGCTGCGCACTTGCGAAGGACCTCCATTACTTGAGGAAGAAGTTTCAATTTGTTGGTTGCAGGGAGCTTATCGCGGTTAGCTTGTTCGTCATCCGCTGCGGCACCAAGCATGGCCTCCCTTAGGCGAGATACTTCCTCGTCTGCAAAGCGGTCCAGAATCTCTTCATCATCTTTTTTTGGCTTCTTCTGCCGATTTGCCTTTTTCGGCTTGAGAATAGCATCGAACTGCATGTCTAGCCGGAGTTTATTTGCTAGAGAACGGTTGGTCAGGGCCGGCAATTCAATTCACAGACGAACCTTTCTCAGGAGGAAGGTCATTAAGGTCCTCCTCGGTGAGCGGTTGTTTTCTCTTGCGTTTCTTCTGTACCCTGCGAGGTTCGTCGTCCTCGCGACGTTTGACACGATGTTTGATTTTAACCTGGCGCTCCTGCACGTAAGCATCACTGGATTCTCCAGATGAGCCAAAGGCATCTTGTTCGACGGGACGGCGCTGCTGCTGTCTCTGACGCTGCTGGGGAGCATCTGTGAGAGAATAAAGTACGGTGGGTGAGTTGGAGATAATGTGAGAATGGATAAAAGAACGTGCCGTCTTCCTCTGATGATAGTTCAGAACCGTCACCAAAGATATCGCGCTCTAAATTTTCGCCTTCCTGGTTTCAGTTAGCAGCCTTAACGCATGAGTTGTTTGAAATAAAACCTACTGCCGGTGGTTGTGGTGGTGGCATTAGATACAATGATGAGCGTAACTAGAGCTAGTGGAGCAAACAAGAATAAAGTGGGGCTGCAGGATTACATAATCTTATGACGGAAAGGGAACACTACGCTTGATTCATTGGTACCCAGGGTTACATAATTGACAGGGAGGGACCACGCCCAATTTGTTCGTACCCCTTCCAACTTAAAGTGACCATGAATAAGAGTCATCACTAAGAAATTTGGCAACTGTCGATCCCCCCTACCACTGAACCCAAAAAAAATATTAATGACCCATGCTCCTTCCCTTCCTTGCCATGGATCCACACGCTGAGCGCACTCCATCGCTCACTAACTCTGATTCTTCAAGATCCAGCACTTCAAGTGATCCCGTTTCCATGGATCCACCAGTATTCGACAACAGAGACAGGCCTCTTCCTTCGATACCCCGTGAATCATCTCGAAAATCATACCATATACCTTTCCCTACTCCAAAGGAAAGACCTGCATATCCAAACGACTCACTGCGTTCGGTCAGAAGGCCGACCCTAGTTCAGGACCGTCCACCGCAGCCTGCTTCATCTTTTGCTAAATCGTTGGCCTGGAGGAGAATGCATCGTACTGCCGTCCATTCCCTCAAGCAACCACATATTCTTGCACGCTTGTTACAGTTCATGCAATGGGCTGATTTTTACGTTCTGCTATCAACCTGCGCCGATATGAGGTTTCTCTGGGATGCTCGTGATTTCAGAGATGTCGTACTATCCCATTTCGTCCCGGGCTACAGCTATGCTCTCAGGCATAGTAAATCCTTCAATTGTCAGGACTTGGACATTTCCCTTCAAGACCTTGACCTCCTGCGTCGGTTTTTCTATTGTTCGGCTTACGTTCTGATGCTAACGTTACTGCGCATCTTGTTAATTTTAGTTATCTCACAACGCGTTCCCCTCCATCAATATCCTGTTCACGCACTCAGGAGCATATCGAGCATACCGCCTAGCCGAGATTATGACGCAAATATGGCGAAATTAACCCATAAACTCGCCCTTCTCTGTCTCACGCATTCACGATTCGTACTGCTTCTTCAGTCCCTCGTCCATAGTTCTCCTCTCCCCCTACCTACCGATGACGACTCCCAATTGCAATCCTCACGATTTTGCTCGGTTCCCCCTACACTGCCTCATGGCCTCCGTGAACTTACATTTCCCGCCCCTCTGTCATTCGTGGCTGACGCATCCTCAAAGGCTCTGCCTAGCGCTTATTTCTCAGGTACTGGATCTGATCGGAGGCGGTCTGGCCAGGTATCGCCTGATCCCATGTCAAGGAGCCGAGACCCTTCAAAGCCCAGGACCGCTGTTGACTTCAATCCGTCGATAAATCAACGGAAACAGAGGAAGCTTTCCATATTCGGCGGGAAAAACCCTCCGCCCCCTCCACTTTCGGAGCCCCGATCTCTCAAATATTATGATGCCAGGTGGCGGCGCACCATCGCTGACACGCCACCTCAAATGCCTGCGCAGCTGGGCACGTATGCGAATAATCGGAACGTTATGTCAGAGGATGACATCAGAAAGTCTGTAACGCGTACCCACAGACGCACAGGATCCAGTGGGATGTCCAGTACTTCATCTTCTTCCAGTAGCAGTCCACCCCCACCAATCCCTCGCCGGGGGGTGCAAGACGCTTTTAGCCTGTCCACTGGCTCCCCACATGAACTTCACACGGCAACTTCACGAACCCGGGCACCCGTACTGCGCGTATTCGTACCTTGCACAGGTCTTGTCCCCGAGGCAATCTCATTATGTGAACAACAGCTTATTGACAACGGTCTCTGGGAACACCTCTCAACCGGGGATATCGTCTGCAACTTCGGCTTCGTCCCTGCGGCTCCTGATTTGGATGAGACATCATCATCACAAGAATCTGACAGCGTGCTGCGCAAGTCATGGCTGCTTTACAATGGCCACGCGCTTGTTCCGTTCGTTCCTCCTGCACCCCCTCCTGTTGATGACCCCCTCAGCCTTCCATCACCGCTGTACTATTCACATATCACGCCTTCGCATCTTCACCCCCTATTCGCATTTGCACCTCCAGGCGGTGGTGGCGTTCCTGAGCTCAACCTAGTACAAACAACGGAACGCGTCCGGTCTCCGCAGTCCCGCGGAGGATGGGCCGCGGCGAAGAAGTATATGTGGGTCGCGCGTGCACGCGTCGGGATGGGCTTCATCGATGTTGACGATGGACTCGGCGAAGGATGGCGGGGTGAATGGATCCTCGAGACGGAAGGCACACGCGAGGGGCGACAAACGCTCGTAGATTGTCTTTCAGGGGAATCAGGGGAGGTTTTCGTGTGGGAGTTTGTGAGGGAAAAGAGCAGCGGTGGGAGAATATGGTTAAAGTGGGTGTTCTTCTATTTTTTTTTGATTGGTTGGATGGATAGGAGTACTGATCTTATTGTTCTAGGCTTGTACGACCGTTACAACCCCCTTCGGACTCGTCAGTGGACATTCATATGTTACAATCCTGAGGACTTTTATCACTGGTTAGAGAACAGTTTTACTTTTACTGCATCGCCATATCATTGCTACTTCGGACCCTGCATTAGGATTGGCTCTATTTCTTCATGATGACTTGTTTCACGACGCTAATCGGTTGGATATTTATCGACTATGTGTATCAGCTGTCACATTTACTGCTGCTTATCTACGCGCTCTCAAATTCTCATGGAATATTTGTCAGGACCCGGACCGTGTTTTCACTCATACATGTTTCGTAATTACTGCGCGTTGAAGATATGAACTTCATCAGGTGTTGCAATTTACGTCCTTCTTCTCTACATATCAAGGGCTGACGTACATAACGACAAAAGTATTAATGATTATTCACGTGTCAAACGAGTGTCACGACGTTCATATTCACAAATTGGTCCTGCTTGATGGCTCCTTCAGGTGGGGCTACCACGCCAGCTTGTTGCAAGACACTAAACGCTGTTTAGCACGAGTAATAAAGCGAGATGCAAGGAAATGGGTACTCACCCCAACGTGTCCGTGATGACGTTCCACGGTATCGTTGAGCAGTCTTCGGGGTACTCCACAGCATCAAGCCACTCCTTCACAAATAAACGCACCGTCAGTACCTATTCGATCGGAACAAAGAAGTACGCGATGAGATATTACCTTGACATCTGTGTCAGGGTACTTGAAGGTATCCATCACAAATTTCACACTCGGTCCCGCTCGGGCCTCCGCAGACGCAAATGCACGAACGTGACGCGAGAGATCGTCGAGGAACGTGCGTACGGCAGCCGATTCTGCACGTGTCGGGTGCGCTGCAATGAGCCAGGAGGGCCATGGCGTTGGAACTTGACCAATCTAAATTCGAATTGAAACGGGACTGGTTCAGCATGGCGTTGTAATACGAATAGGTCATACAACGTACGAAGCGACATTCCCCCGCGTCAGCAAATGGTTTCGTGGTGAACCATTCCCACATGAAAGCGCTCGTGGTCCCGTCGTTCACGGAACTAATGAGGCCGCGGATGTCGTTATTGACTGCACGTCGGGCCGTCGTGGGCTTTTGCGTTAGTCATGCTGAAGGAGGGAGATGTATCGGACACGAACCTTGGAACTTGAGCTCACTCGTGGGCCAGCCTTGCTGTAACGCCATGACATACGCCATTGTCTGACTCCCGCTACCACCAATCCCAGAACATGAATGACGGTCTCATGGTGGAAGCGTGTAATTTTTGATGCGAGGCTCACCTGCCATTTCTTGAAATACCGATGGTGCTGCCTTGGAGGTCGGAGATTTGATTGTATGGTGAAGGTTTGTGGCCCGTTATAACCGCCCTACGATAATAATACAATTATACATTCATTTATAAGACAATTGATGTACGAGAGAAATGGACTGAATCGAGGCGCACCAGCGGAGAGGCGACGTGACATAGCTCCCTACGAGCTTGTAGGCCTCCGAGCCCTTTGCGATCCCTGCGATCAAGGGATCTGTAAGAGCTCTTTTTCGGTAAGTTAGAACAAGATAAGATCAGAAATATTACTTCAAAGATCGGGTGAGGCGTACATTGCGATATCGATTTCATCCTTCGTGAGTCGGGAGATCAGCTGGCCTGTGCCACCTGTGTTGGATGTTTGCTTCAGTAACGTAAAAGGGGAATGACTTAAGGGGCATACTAGGGCACTCGACAAGAGTAAACGTCGAACCCTTGTCTTCTGCTTCGAACTGTAGAAGGGGAGAACAGAAGTGTTCTCGGACTAGTAAATCAGGTGTCAGTTGGCATGTTCTTTGAGCGATTTCAGTCGACGGGCACCATATCCAATCCGTAGAACCATGATAAGCTTGATAGCACAAGAGACGCTGAGAAAGTTGGTTTCGACGTCTCGTAAAGACCTGGGAACGATCGAACTTCCCAAGTTTGGAAATTGGCCCCTGTCACATGGCAGCAGTACGTTGTATATGATCTAAATGGCAGGCATTTGTCGTGACTCAGGTCCTTCATGAGGTACCTGGCAGTTTGAACCAACTGCACAGAAATCTAATCAGTCACCGCCCACTTCGATATCGTCACACATTTGCCAGTACATGTGACTTGATCAGGGCAGATGGACTCTTCGAGACAGACGTTGTACTTCTTGGTGTGGATGGACGCGCCAGTGAGAAAGTCCAGGAAATGCAGTAGTACATATACTACGTGAGGACAAGTGGAAACTGCATGGATGGGATCAAAGACGGATGTGTGTAGTGAGGAGAAGATATATATTCGGAGCAAGCGACTAATATCATGCTGAGAGCTGTAAGGGAAGGTCAGTCTCAGTAATGATGGGCATACATGTCTTTACCGTGCACGTACATGAGCAAATATTGATGATCATCGGCAATGTCGATGGAGCATGACACATTAAGTCATCATCAGGCTAATGCGTATTGAAGCTGAACACACCATATAGATGTCCGGTAAATAGTTGAAAGGGCACGAATAGCGTGATGAGATAAAGAATTTTTATTATTGTCCAGGTGCAATCGAAGGGAGTAATGTCCGCTCTGAACGGTATGTTATCATCAAGGTCAAAAACGAGGCATAATGTGCATCACCTCTTCAAAGCTTCGTGAAGTAAACGAAGTTAATCATGGGTTTGTATAGGCTAGTTTAACATCCAACGGGAATAGCCCACCCATACTATCGCGCAAGAAAGAGAAGCATCCATAAGTCCGCAGACTACTCGCCGCACGCACCCTTCTATCTTCAGCTGGGAACTAGTCAAGATCGGAGAAATAGGAGCACCAAAGGTAAGGCGCTCAAGCCTCCCAGACCTGTCCTGATTCACAAAAGAAGTGTCAAGAGAATTCGATGTGTCACTCTGACTGTGCGCCGCCAGACGTCATGGTATGCTCGCACGAGTGCACGACCTTGGTAGCAAGCGCCGTGCTAAATATGGGATGTTGGGAACTTTGCGAGTTGCACAGAGGTAGCATCGAGACGTGTCTTTGGTGTTCTCGATACCGATTAATGGCATGCCAATACAAATCGATTGTTTGGATGAGGATTCGGAAGCGCGGGCGTGGATATCAAAAGGAATGATCGAGCTTAAGCATGCGAATAGTAGCCAGTTCAAGGGTCCGCGTGATCTAGAGGCTTTTCGTATGAACAAGTCCTCGTTGAAAACTCGAACGACGAAAGGTATCGTACATTAGACTGGAAGAATTGTTCAAAAACGTTCAACAGAAGACATATCACCCGTGGGAATTGCTTTTAATTCGTCCTCTGAATCGGCAAACACTCAGGCTGGCGACACTGACTCCTTGGGCCCAAAAAACGAGCTGCTTGAAACGTGTTGACTTCTAATTTATGAATATTACTTGTTAACTTTAGGGTTCTTCACCCACGAGCTAGCAAGAAGCATAACTCATACAAGCCAAACGAACTGTGTTTTGAGGCCCAGTCCTTAACAACGCCAGTGGGCATCCCAGTAGCTATTTCTTTTTGGGCTTTTGTTACTATGATCATCAGCTCACAATCTTAAATCAGCTTTGACTGAAAACTGGCAGGCCATGTTCTCTTCAGATGAGCTATCTCGATGGTCTGAACTTTGACCAGGTCAGTACATTGAAACTCTGCTCGGACCTCTATAAACCTCTTTGGCCGGCATTTCGAGGACAGCCAACATGCGCTGGCGCTTAGAGAACAATGTTCATCTGGATGCTGCGGCGCTCTCATCCTAAAGTTGCTCCACATACATGGTAAGGCTTTCACGATAATCATTGCATTTATTTTGCTTTAGCTATTATGCAGGGAACACCGTACTGTAAGTACTCTGCACCTAGCGAAAAGATGCCATTTTAGCGGCAGATGTGGACCACAGCTGTAGTGTCAGCGGAACAATGTCCAATACTGCGCCTCTGCGCACAAGGGAGCTGCCGGTCGAGTAAATTATGCCATGACCTCCACAATGGACACACCCACCCGACAAAAAAACACCAGAAGACCTGTGGGTCTGTAGATCTTTGTGGGCTTGGCTATATAAGAGGCGTTGAGGTTGAGCATTACGCATTACCAACAACTTTTACTCATGCATCGCTGTTTTGAATCCGACGATATCATTTATGCTGTGTTGGAACACGTCAAGTCCTCTGGGACGGACTTGGTAAACGTAGCAATGACATGCACCAGGCTGGCAGGCCCCGCCCTCAATATCCTCTGGTCCGAACAGTCAAGTTTGGGACCCCTCATTATGTGTCTACCGAAAGACACCTGGGAGATCACAAGGGATCGGATCATCGTAAGTCAAGTATGCCATTCGAGTCTTGACAGGACAATGCTCACCGTATCCCTATTTGCAGAATTTTCGCAGAGAGCCAAGTCCCATTGAGTGGGATCGCCTCAGCCTGAACGCATCGAGAGTACGCCGGCTTGTTGCTGATAGATCCGGTCACGCGTTTTTCCCGCAACTACAACCCAGCGATCATGTCATACAGAGGCTTTTCAAGCGATTCCATCCTGTCACACTCTTCCCGAACCTATGCGCATTGGATTTCGAGGCCGTATTTCATCGTCTGGATTGTAGTACAAAATTATTCGTACTTCGGCAGTTCATTTCGCCTGGATTGGAAGCGCTCCAGTTCGATGTACCTGACGTCCTGACGCATGAAGCAGAGCAATTGTTTGCTGTTCTTCCCGCAGAAGCATACAACCTGCGCCAACTGTCAATATGGGCGGGCCATGGTAATACACCTTTTACAGTCCCTCCGATCCTGGGAAAGCTGCCAAAGTTGATGATGTTGACCATTTTCGCAATCGATGTGTCCCTGACGAGGCAGACGATCACCAATATCCAGCATGCGTGGTGTCTTAAAACCCTCAGGCTTACTTTGTGCGGAACCTCCTTTGACAAGGGTGATACGTCGCTTGAATTACCTAGTCTCGAAAACCTCTATCTTTCTGGCGATTCCTTACCACAGTGCGCACACTTCGTTCGTCAAATCACCACTCGGCAACTATCGTGCATCGATATCACGTACTACAAATCTGCTTGCTCGACCATAATCGCCCCGTTTATAGAATCTTTGTCGAAGTCGTGCCAAAATCCTGGATTCTTGAAGCAGATATGGCTGGCCGACGCATCAATTGTGAAGCGTATTCATGCTGAACCTGCCATCCCGCTTTCCTCTGAAATCTTCCGGCCCTTGCTCAAGTTCAACAAGTTGTTGTCTGTCAAATTTATTGGCATCGGAAATTACAGCCTCGACGATGAGTTCATTCGTGATGTCGCAGTTGCCTGGCCGAGTATTCAGGAATTGAAGTTCGCCGCCTCAAGAAGACGTGCCGATTGTACCGTCAGCTTTACCGCCATGATGTCACTGGCGTCAAGGTGCAAATCGCTGCATACCTTACATCTGACGTTCGATGCTACACGGCCGACGATAATTCCTCGAGCATCGGACGGGACCGAGCAGCTTTGGCCCACGCAAACCGCCCTTCACAAGCTGCATCTTGGGTACTCTGTCGTGTCGCCGGATGCGCGTATACCATATTTCCTAAGCGAGGTATTTCCAAATCTACTGGATTTCGACTGGTATCAAAACCTTGGGGGTATCCATGATATACGATCACCACTCCGAGATGCATTGTACGAACTAAGGGTACTGCGGAACTTGTTTGACCCTGACGACGAATGGGATCAGGAAGACGACTTGGATCCGTGGAATTCAGATGAAGACGTCTTCGATCATGAAGCGTGGAATTCAAGTGAAGAGGAATTGGATTTTGAAGCGTGGAATCCAGATGACGGTGGATGGATCCCAATATTCAGCGAGCACTAGAGATAGGACTCGATGAGTGCTGTACAACGTTAGAGAGGAGTGTAAGTATCGTGGTGTACGAGACTCACCCCCAGTCGTGCATAAGAGACTGGGGGATGCCCGTAGTGAATGTATTGTATTGTAGTCGGTGTTACTATGTATGGTATTTACGTCGACGATAGTGAGCGTCGAGTGAATCAGAACAAAGGAACAACTATGTACTCCGTCGGCGGGTTGATTTCCAACAACTGGATGTGAGGAACATAATTAAGAAGATCCATCGTAACGCACTTGAGGTTGTATTTATACTGGAGCGATATAGCTGCTGTATACGTCTACTTTGTCATGCTTGTATTCCTGGTGTTAGTGTATCCCGAAAGCAGCAACACTTCGAAAACAGTAAATCATGCGGTGGTGTACGCCTACTAGTAATGACAACCATTCATTAATTATAAGTTGTTTCATTTAACTAGGCTTATGCTAGGGGCCATAATCAGGGCCGCCGCTGCAATGTGTGCTGAAGATCTATCGTTCGCCGTGCTGGGCACATGAAAAGTCCTGTCTTAAAAATGACCTCTTCGGACTGTCTGATAAAGATGTATCCACCACAACGGTCTGCAGATGAAGGAGAGGATTTAGAAATCACGAAAGTGGAGCATAAGGACAGAAGTCAGGCAAAGGAAAGCTGTAGCAGGCTGTAGGAGTGAAAGCGGAAGGTCACGCGCACGAGTGGGTGGTTATGCGAGGATCCGAGATATAAATCTCGCTGTCAACGTAATAATATTGTCCTGAATTCCAACCACAATGTTGTTGTTGTTAACCGAGTCAACAGTCTTTTACTGGAATCTTGTGAATGAACGCATCAGTGACTCAAAGGATGCGTGTAGCACTGACACCGTTTCAGCATGGATACAAGGAGTTCATGAACCTAGACCAACTATTAATTTAAACTTTGCAGGTGACAAACGAGCTGCAGAAGTATGTCTGGTAATTCATCTTGCGCGTCATGCTTACCATCTCGTCAGACCGATGTGGATGCGGTTCACAGCATGCCTCCAGCCAAGCGCATGAAAACAGCGACTGTGCGCGAGGAGAAATTGCCACCAGACGCTACCACTGGCATAGGACTTTTGACTACTATACGACACGAGACTATTAGCTTGGACCTCCCCGCCAGCTGCTCAGACAATAATACCTGGCATGGTGTATTCCTCCCGACTATTGCACATGCTGCTGGCGGAGAGAACATCGATCCATGGTTCATTGACGATAACAGTCTGATCACAATCCTTCTGAAAGCCTGGAGGGTTGTGTACGCAGGGAAACCTTCATTGAAACACTGCATTGATGCAGTTTTTCATGCGGTACGTCTCACAAGCGCAAGTAGTTGACTATTGATCATTCTTGAATACAGTCCAAGCGAGCGTTGTATCGGTGGCGCGCTGGATTTGGATCTGCTGCCATGATGATGACCACGAACGTCATGTCATCTAATCCTGCTGCATTTTTGACTTATGAGCAACGCTCCGCGTTTGCCAAGTATTATCTTTATAAAAACCGGTTTCTTTTCAAGAACGATTCTTCTAACGACAAGAAGTTTGGGAAAGCCGGGCTACCTGTTGTGCTTAGTTTATCCTAACATTCCTGTCGCTTAGGAGTGGACAGGGATGTGGCAATCGCCGTCCATACTGCAAATATTTGCGGCCCACCTCGATTACACTCGAGGTCGTGTGTCCGTCGAAGCTCTCGGAAGCGAAGAGCAACTCAGTCGAGTAGCACTTGCGCTCTCTGCAGCAGCGGTAAGCTACATGATAATCTTGTTACCCTATTGTACTAAATGTTGTTAGGTTAAGCGCACATTGCGTCTCCTTTCAACCGGAGAGATGAGTTTTGAGGTCACAACTGCAGTTGCGAAAGGCAAGAAAAAGGTCATACGAAAGAGTGAGACTCAGGCCTCGAACAGTGACTTATGGAAAGTTATGATAAGCAACAATGAGGACTTCTCCGAGTCGCTATGGGGGTATGATAGCCGTATGTTTCTGACAGCAATCAACCGCATACCCGCAGAAAATATGCTGGAAATTGAGAAGAGCGCAGAACCATTCATGGCAACCGCCACTGACCACACAGAGATAAATAGTGTGGATGATATTGATATTGATGCAGAGTACGTCGATCTCTTGAATTTCCGATGAAGGTGAGTACTTGAGTCCCGTTTTATGAGAAGTAATGACCAGCGGAAATACAGACCCGCTAGTCAACTTCGTTGTTCATCACCCTCAGTCACCGTTCCAGCATGCCCTTGTCGCCTACATATAATCCAGTCGCCTCTCTCCTTAATCCTCATTTTCTTTGTTATGGATCTATTTTACCTCATCGTGCATACTACTTAACCTTACCACCACTCAAATCCATCTTAATCACTGCAAGCTTTGTATGATATTTTAGTAGTATACCAAGACGCTGCCGGAGCTGTGCGAGGAGATGAACTTTGAAGACCGACTCGCGCGAGAAGGCGATATCAGATAGGGAGCAGGAAGTGAAAGCTGGGCTGGTCTTGCAGGTGGGCTTCAGGCTTCGAATTGACATCCTGAACGATGTGTGTCCATAATCTAATTGCTCCTTCGTACTTCACTCAAAAATAGCCTATTATCTGATACATCTCTATACATTCCCTGCTTCCATCACTCACCTTTACCATTATAACTCCTGTCATGAGGCGCCTCAAATGCTCCCTCTCCTCCACAGTCGGAACGTTCCAATTCCAATCACTTGTTACTTCATTCTCAAACTTCATCGAGTAGCAGCTTAACATTTTGGGTGTCGCTTAGATGTAAGACTCTTACGCATGAATATCGAGTAAGAAGGAACTGAAAAATTGTGCCTGAACCCATCATCATTCTAGCATTGGTCACTCTCGATCTTCCCTGATACGCTCGAAAGGTGGGCAGCTACTACCTCTAGAGATGCAACAAGAACGCATAAATCTAATCCAATTCTTTTGTTCCCTGCAGAGGCCCGATGCTCGTAATGTAATTCATATTGAACGTCTCCTGTGTTACACACTAATGCTAGTTGACACATGTACACACTCTTGGAAAGCGATTGAAATCATGCTAGGTCCTGCATCGGCGTCGATCATGAGCTGAGCGTGATATTCTCGAACACCGAGGATCAGGCGTGGTCCCAGCACAGTTGACTGCACGATGATGAATATTTCAAAAAACCCAAAATAAAACAGCCCTGTTGGAGAATATGGATCCTATGGAAAATTATGCATCAATGAAGCGAGGTTGTATGCAGAGGTCAGCGACACATTAGCGTACCTCGTGCATCGTTGGCGAAAAATAACGGAGAGAGAAGCAAAAAACTAGCACAACACTGGTATGCGCAGAACATCAATGGAAAATATGACTATGTTCACGCTATCGGCTTACCTCACAAAGTAACTCATGTGAGTTTTCATTAACACCGTGAAACAGTCCCCAATGATACCTCCCGCGGAGTGTTGTCGCAATTCACGGAAGTGCTTTAAAGCAATCCAGACTGAAAGACACAGTGTAAAGACCTCCCACACGGCGATGAGCATCCAAGGGATGTTGTCCAAAATTTTGGGATTTTGGACAACGCACTGATAGGTGCCAGAGAGAATGACTTGCTCTGGTATTTACTAATTAGCCTGAGGCACTCAAAACCTTCGATCAATAATTGAAGCTTACCCGCTGAAATATACCTCATATTTATTATGAGCATCACTATGTTGGCGACATTGATGGCCACAAAGACAACAACGAGGAGCACCAGAACGTTTCTGGATCGTTGATACATGGCATGCAGACGAGCAATCATGATAACTTTGCATAATATTTCAGTCAAGTTAAGGTATCGCAACTGTGTAGGCTCACCACCAAGTAATGCAATTAGGATCCACATTATCCAATATAGCGCGAAGTACATGTAAAGGCCTGGCACATCCCGTCAGTGATAATCTTCAGAGGATCATACGCTCCAAAGAAACTCACAACTGTAGCAAATAATTACGGTGGATCAACAAGTTGTCCAAGATTGTCGCTCACCCCTACACGATACCGATTAGACGAACACGGAAGGGAAGACATCAGTACGGAATGCTCACTGCATCGTTTAGCGGTATTATCTGAACAGCCACTGTATGCCACTGGTCAGAAGCAACAAACAATGTATATGATGAGACGAACTCTGTATGTTCATGCTGATTGTGAGAGATGAGCGATCAGAAAAAACACCGGATCTTAGTTTTCGAAACATACCCAACATATATTAATCCAACGTAGCGCACCTAGGATATCATCAGATCAGCTCAACTTGTTAAGCACACTTGTAGCACTTGCACAAGCTACATACAGTGAGATACAGGACGGTCATCAGGGACCAGCGTTGCTTCTGTCGCAGACGTATGATATCGTTATGTCGTTCTTTGGACATAGAACTCTGCTCACCAAAATCAATTCAATCTATGAAAACTATTCTTAGAGAAATGGCTGCTCCGGTAATGGCATTCACTTACCTCTTGTCCGAATGCAAGAACTGGAGAAACCGTCAGGATGTCAATAACTCTTTCACATAATCTTGCTCACCCCAATCGTATATTACCCCGATCGAGGCAGCAACTGCAAAATACAGTGAGGGTTAGATCGGTATATCATCCGACTGGCTCTCTGCTAGCACAGACCTATAAAATAGCTGGAAATAATATGTGAATTGATGAGCGGCCACCAACTAGGATCGCTTGAGATGATGGCCATATTATTAAAGGATGTGAGTGAGCGAGTGGTGGACTTGGTAGGCGTATGATGATGACATTTGTACCAGCCATGCCAGCTTTTATTGTCAGCATGAGTATCGTATAGATAATATTCATCCATCCCTTGGTTACACTGAAGTAAGGGTTTTGCCATGATAAAAACAATGACTCACAGCCATGCACTGGAACATGACGTTCGAAGAAAAAAGTGAACATCCTAATTTCGGCGACTGACTTGTTCCATCCACCTAACTCGTTTGCGCACTCCTGGATCTCCGGTTATGAAAGCCATACCAGTTCCCAGTAAATCATGCCAGTTTCGGATCGATAAAGAGATAGAGAGAATTGGAGTGCCTGCAGGCAAGACACATTGACATGGTATTTTTAGTCTAGAGAGGCCGAGTCGTGCCGCGTACCAGCATATGAAATATTATTGGTGGAAGTGGGAAGAACAAGTGCAGGGGGCAGAACTACTTGGGGTTAGTTCTGCCGATTGTAGTTCAATTGTATCTCCGGCAGAACTTGACAAAACTTTAGGCTGTCTAGACTATCATGTGATGTACTGCTTACGACATTTCTAATAGATAGCATCAATAATTAGCATCAATAATGCCTCATCCATATGCATCATCCTCACCATTGTAATGGACGATCTTCAACTTCACCTAGAATCGTATCCTTAGTTCGGCCGGATCGAACTCGTCAAATCCCCTCGACGAGTTCATGTTTCATAAATGCTCTGAACTTCTTCGGTTCTTTTCAACCCTTCGGGAGCTGCATGTAAACATCGTTAGGCGAGATACTTTCTGGACCGACAAACAGGTAATTTGTATCACGAGGCTCGAGAGAGAGAGAGGGAGAGGTGTCCACATGAAGTCGGATGCTGCAGTCTCGACACAAGTGTGCATGTAAACATGTCCATTGCCGCTGGCGGCGCTGTGTTTCGAAGATTTGCACAAATTTTGCTCAGTGTTCAATTAAAAGGTTACCCCATCACATGGATTGAAATCCGAGACTTAGACTGTGCACTCTACTTTGCTGCATGGCCTGCAATTGAGAGAATCGTCGCAGCAAAGACCTTGAGCACCTGAGTACCAGTGAATTTCGGAATTGATTGGATGTCCTTAGCACACACCATGTTTACTTTAGGGACGTTCGGTTTTCAAATCACCTCTCTGCGAGTCTCGGATATACTAAAGTTTTGCCGTCCTGCAGTGAGTTCTGTCACGGACCAGGGATAACCACTTTTGCCGGACCGGTTGTCAAATTTCCCGAGTTCTACCAACAACACCAGACCTGGTCCTGGTCCCGAAGAGCGTAGTAGTAGGTAAGTAACCGGTTCACTGTAGGCTGCCACTGGCTGTGCACCATGTGCAATCAAACCCGCCTCAGAAATCGCTTCATTCAAGTTAGACTCGAGTCACTCGACACCAAGTGCGCTTTCGAACTCCGACGTCAGCACCACGTCTGACTTTGAAGCTCTATCTGGACTCTGGAGGCGAAATAAATAACTCGGAGTCAGATGCCTTCAACGCTGACCGGCCGCAGTGCCAAACCCTTCGCAGGGTTACCCCAAGCATTTCATGATCCCAATTCTAAAACGATTGATGGTGCTGCAGCACTAGATCTGCTTGGGCTCAACGAAGTAGCCTGATCAACGAACAAAGTCGTGCTAAAGGTGCTCAATGCGTAAACCTGGAGCGGCTAGGGTGAACTGAAGTACACTGGCACTACTATAGTGGTTGGTCACTTCTCAATACAAGCTCACCGAAACACCCATCTTGCAGCAATGGCATGAGGGGCGAACGGACCGAACGGACCTTCACGAGCCATGATAGAACTACCAAGATCGCACGCATGAACCTTTGCGTTGGGGAGGGAACTCTACTCGTAGTTCGTCAAGTCTTCCTGTATGGCATACATCTATTTCGCAACACCGAATAGCTTAAATGAGTACCACAACAAAACCTGGAATAAATAAAAACACCCTGCAAACTACCTGCCTATCGCCAAAAAAAACCACATCAAGAACCTTAGCTACACGCTACTACTAGTTTCCACATGAACATGTTCCTGGAAAGCAATCGAAGTCATGGTGCTTGTTGTATCGGAGTCAGCCACGAGCTTGGCGTTGTATTCTCGAACATCAAGGATGAGGCGTGGTCCAAGTACAGACAGCTGCACCACCCCAAAGATTTCAGCTAAACCAAGATAAATTTGGACGTCCAAGGAAAGCAAGTCCTAGAGCTTTGATGAATCATGGTCTCACGTAGAGGTCAGTGACAGATCGGCATACCGCTAAAAGGGTTGGAGAGAATAAACCAATATGTAAGCAAGCAATCACAAGGAAGCTAACAGTACATGCACAACGTGAGCAGAGCAAGAGAACAACATTCACATTATGAGCTCACCTCGCAAAGTAACTGACATGAGTTTTCATTAACACTGTGAAACAATCCCCAATAACACTTCCTGTTGAGTGTTGTCGAAGTTCACGGAAGTGCTTTACAGCAATCCAGACTGCGAGACACAGCGCAAAGACCTCCCACACAGTGGCAAGTATCCAAGTCATGGAAGCCAGAAATAGGAAATCTCCAGTATAGCCAACCGTGCACTGATAGGTGCCAGAGAGAATGATTTCCTCCGCTATTTATCAATGAGTATGGTGCAGTTAGATCTTTCGTACATAATTAAAACTTACCCGTTGAAATTTCCATCATTTGTATTGCGACCATGATTACGTTGGCAATTCTGATGGCCAGAAAGATAACAACGAGAAATATCAGCACCTTTCTGGATCGCTGATACATGGCATGCAACCGAGTAATCATGATGACTTGGATGTTGTCTCAATCAAGCCAATCAATATCACGGAAGTGTGTAGCTCACCACCTAGTATTATTTGTGCAGCCTCACTCGTCCAGTCTACTGTGACGCCCATGATAAGGCCTGACCAATCGAGCAACATTAGTGATGAGTGTCAGAGGTCAGAGGACCACAGGCTCGAAACAAACTCACAGCTGTGGGAGTCGTTATATTGAACCAACGAGTTGTTCGAGAATCTCACTCACCCCTACATGGTAATCCAGTTGGTTGAACGGGAATGGAAGGAAGTCATTGGTGTGAAACACGCACTGCATTTGTCGTTGAAATTGTTGGATTACTGACTGTATGCTGCCCGTCACAAGAAAGAAACAGAGTCCATGGGAGGAGACATACCCAACATGTTCATCCTGATTGTGAGATAGGTAATGAGCATAACGCAAATGGCATAGGAGTCGAAACGTACACAGAATACCCTATTCCAACATATCGTAGCTAGGATATGTTAACGTCAGTACTGTTTGCTGGTCACGCCCGAAAACGGAAGCTACATACAAGTAGATACATAGCAGTCATCAAGGACCAGCGTTGCCTCTGTCGCAAATTAGTTGTGGTATTTTCACATTCTTCTTTTGATGTGGGAGTCCGCGCACCCAAACTAGTTCCACCTAAAAAAATGTCAGTGAGATGGCTGCTCCTGCTAGTGTAATGACGTCGACCTACCTCTTGTCCGAATGCTACTCCTAGAAATTCCATAATGTCAGTGGTCTTTTCATACTTGAAATTTCTCACCCCAATCGTATATTACCGCAGCACAGGCAGCAACTGCGAAACCACAGCCAATATTAATCGAATCATTACGGTCATCATGCAGCTGGCTTTGAACAGACCTGTAAAATAGCTGCTAATAATATTCGCATTGATGACCGGCCACCAACTGGGATCGTTCAAGACTTGGCTCATAGTATTAGAAGATGGGTGTGAGCGAGAGAACTTGGTGAACGTATAACGATGGCATTCGAGCTTAATATACCACCATACAGCACTTAAGTTGCCGAAATGAAATCTGAGGGATGATATTTCATTGATCAAAGTAAATGTTTCAGCATAAGTTGTAAAAAGGAAATCTGCATCCAGGGATATACCGACGAGATCAAAGCGGAAGTTGTTGGTAAAATCGCAAAGCAGTGACTCACGCGGAATGTTGAATGCCGCGAAAGATCGAACTGTTCGTAATCTTGGCAGCATGACAGTATCCTAGCTACAGCAGAAAGAGTCTACCGAGTCATGTCATCAAAGATATCGTTTCATTGTTCTAGCAGAGCTTTGAACAGCGCTCAATTGGCAAGTCGCCTTCGTAACAGATCATTCTTTCAAGGTCAGAGAAACTTTGCTGACCTTGAGAGAAATCCACTCTAGTTACGCCCGGAACCTTTCTTCTAAGTCGAAGACGCTGATTGGTACAGATGCAACCAAAAGTACACACACGCGTTGTATCCAATTCCCTATCATAGAACACGATCAATGTGTGTAGCAACCAGGGCAGTCGTACAAAGAATGTGGGAGGTTGTGCAGAGATGGAGAGAAACGGGCGCTTGCACAGATTAAGAACAATCAATGAGAAGGTATGGAAAGGAATGGAGCCTGGAGGCAATATAGGAACGAAAGAGATGACGAACTCGTCGCAGCCTGTTTCAGTGTTTGAGTCCAGTGAATGACCCGTGGGAATTTTTAGTGACCTCTTGCGAGAAATTGAGAAATTATCATTTTCAAATTTTTGACTGCAGTCCAGAAACGTCGCTCACATTCTACAGCTCCGTGACACCTTCACTCAAGCAATAGCTTATTATCTGACAGATACCCATCTCCTGCACTCATTCACCTTGGCCATCATAACTTCTGTCAGCATCCGCCTTAAATGCATATGACAAGGTTCACTCATCCGCAGTCGTTTTCACGCCATTCCGTTGCCACCTCAGGCTTCATTCTCCGACTCTATCGAATACAAGATCAACATTTTGGGCGTCACGCAGATGTAGAAAACTTGGAAGAGGCTTTAGGCTGCGCCTGAACCAACCATCGTTCTCAAGGCATGTCACTCTCGGTCTTCCTTGATACGCTAAAAAGTTCCGCACGGCGAGCAGCTAGTACTAACTGTAGTGATGCAACAAGAACGCATAGATATAATCAAATTGTCTTGTTCCCCGCAGAGCCTCGACACTTGTACTGTAATTCATATTGAACGTCTCTACAATGTGTTACACACTATTGCTAGTTGAAATATGCACACACTCTTGGAAAACGGCTGAAATCATGCTAAGTCCTGCATCGGCGTCGATCATGAGCTTAGCGTGATATTCTCGAACACCGAGGATCAGGCGTGGTCCCAGCACAGCTGACTGCACAATGACGAATATTTCAAGAACACCAAAATAGATCAGAAATGTTGGAGAATATGGATCCTATGGGAAATGATGCATCAATGAAGCGAGGCTGCATGCAGAGGTCAGTGACACATTAGTGTACCTTGTGTATCGGCGAAAAATAACCGAGAGAGAAGCAAAAACTTACAACAACACTGGCATGTGCAGAACATCATGACTACCTTCACGCTATCGGCTCACCTCATAAAGTAACTCATGTGAGTTTTCATTAACACCGTGAAACAGTTCCCAATGATAACTCCCGCGGAGTGTTGTTGCAATTCACGGAAGTGCTTTAGAGCGATCCGGACTGCAAGACACAGTGTGAAGACCTCCCACACAGCGACGAGTATGGAAGCGATGGTGCCCAAATGTTTGGGATTGTAAACGGCGCACTGATAGGTGCCAGAGAGAATGACTTGCTCTGGTATTTATCAATGAGCCTGAGGCACTCAAAGTATTTGATCCATGATTGAAGCTTACCTGCTAAAATATGCCTCATGTTTATTGTGAGCATCACTGTATTGGCGACATTGATGGCCACGAAGACAACAACGAGGAGTACCAGCACCTTTCTCGATCGCTGATACATGGCATGTAACCGAGCAATCATGATGACTTTGCATGATATCTCAGTCAGTCAGATATCACTGAGGTATCGCAATTGCGTAGGCTCACCACCAAATACCGCAATTAGGATCCACATCGTCCAATATAGTGCAAAGTACAAGTAAAGGCCTGGCACATCCAGTCAATGATAAACTTCAGAGAATCGCACACTCCAAAAAACTCACAACTGGAGCACACGATTATGGCGGATCACATCAGGGAAACGTAATTTGCTACGAAGTGCTTTGTAGCACTCTGTAGCACCCTGTCACACTCTGTAGCGCGATACTTCCCGCTGATGCAGCAAGCTGTCCAAGAATGTCGCTCACCCCTACATGATAATCGATCAGACGGGCACGGATGGGAAGACGTCAGTATATAATGCTCACTGCATCTTTTAGCGGTATTATCTGGACAGCCACTGTATGCCACTGGTCAGAAGCAACAAACAATGTATATGATGAGACGAACTCTGTATGCTCATGCTGATGGTGAGAAATGAGCGATCAGCATAACACCGGATCATAGCGTTCAAAACATACGTAACATATATTAATCCAACATAGCGCACCTAGGATATCGTCAGATCAGCTCAAATCGTTAAGCACAGTTATGGCACAAGCCACATACAGTGAGATACAGGACGGTCATCAGGGACCAGCGTTGCTTCTGTCGCAGATTGATGATATTATGTCGTTCTTTGGACATGAGATTCTGCTCACCCAAATCAATTCGACCTATGAAACCTATTATTAGAGAAATGGCTGCTCCGGTAATGGTATTCACTTACCTCTTGTCCGAATGCAAGAACTGGAGAAACCGTCATGATGTCAATAACTCTTTCATACAATCACAATCTTGCTCACACCAATCGTATATTACCCCGATCGAGGCAGCAACTGGAAAATACAGTGAGGATTAGATCGATATATCACCTATATCACCGTTATCATCCGACTGGCTCTCTGCTAGTACAGACCTATAAAATAGCTGAAAAAAATATGTGAATTGATGAGCGCCCACCAACTGGGATCATTTGAGATTATGGTCATAGCTATTAGGGGATGTGAGCGAGCGAGGGGTGACCTTTGTGGATGTATGATAATGACATTCGTACTAGATATACCACCTTCACGTTTTATTGCCGAAATGACTCGGAGTATCATGTAGATGATATCCGTCTATTACTTGGTTGCACTGAAGTACGGGTTTTTGGCACGATAAGGGTAAAATCAATGATTCACAGCTACGCACTGGAAGCACTAGACTCATGACCGAGTCTACACTGGAAGTTGGAACGTTCAAACAAAACAAAAAAGCGAACATCCTGATTTCGGCAACTAACCTGTTTCCATTACCATTCATCCCAACTCGATGGCGCACCACTGGACCTAAGCCACCAGTTCCTATGTCTATTACGGGTGGAGTAAACCATATCGTGTTGCAAAAGAGAGTGAGAGAGGGTGCCTGCGCGCAAAGATACAAGTATTTGGTCTACCGTGACAGCCTTGGCCGAGTCGTACTGTTGTATCAGCATGTGAAACAATATCGGGAAGAACGTGGTAGTTTCAACACTCCACTGACTGCGCTGATATGGGCCAGTGGATCATGATTCAGCGATCAGATTTCCCTATCAAACGCTGAGCGCTGGGCTTATGTGAGTGTAGGCTATGACGAGATATTCATTAAATCTCCGGACCCGACATCTTAGTAGAGTCACCGGGGCTGAATTCGTTCGACCTGTGCTTAGCCTAGTCACATACAGCATAAGTAGCTGTTGGGAACTCGGACTCGGACTAGCGCGGCCGAGCGCTGTTATGTCAGCTTTGGTTCAAAAGGTCAAAAACAAATCTCAAATGCCATTGTACTGCCAGCGATGGCCCATGGCATGCGAGAATCAAGGAAGAATTTGATTGCACTCTTGAGCTACTAGGGATTGACGAGGCTGATTTTTTATTTTGCTTGTTCAGCGTTTCGTAAAAAAGCACGCAACGTGTGTAGATAGCGAGAGAATAGGCCGCCATAAGTTTCTACTCGTCTTCATGGTAGCAGGTAAGAGGTTGTGCAAAAGGAAAATGCCGAAGATAAAGCTTGATATTACTCAGCTCGTAAACCTTAATGTACAACCACCTGAACTTCTGAGTTTCCCGGGCGACCTAAATATTTTCTTCGTCGAATCGTATAATCTATAAAGTAAGGGATAACGCGAAAGATTGATGGAGGTGATGGGCCTTCGCGTGAAGCTCGCATGGAGGCTACGTTTGCTCGTGTGGATAAGGTGCTCGCACTGTGCAAGCTCACGTGGCAGCCACATTTACTCGCACACAAACTTTATTTAGTTGTTTTGTTCCTCATTTGTTCGGTCAATCATTCAATTTTTGTTGCACAGAATCGCGCTGTCGCGTCAGTTTGTCGTTTGCTTTTGTCGCTGAGTACTATCATCGTTGAATTGAATTTGCCGTGTTTCGCGTCCGATGTGCCATACTTTTGTCAGCGTTCCGACTTAAGAGCTCGAAGTCATCCCACGTGACTTGCAGTGGCATCCCGTTACACATATTTTCTCCTGGGCCTTACCTTGTGCTCGCACCTTACGATCTTCGTGCCTTCAACGTTCAACGTTCATTGTCATTCTCACCGTACCTCTTCAGGGCTAATAGGACGCCTGAGTATATATACATATCATGTACACTCATTTTCAGTAGCAGAATCGGATGCTCTGATTTCCCCGCTCCAAACAGAACAGAACACCTCAAAATCTCTAAACGTCTTGCCATACTCGTCGTCGTTTTACCTCTATACACGTCTCATATCTTTTTCATCTCGTTCGAGTTTCCCTGCCGAACTCATACCAAACCTTACACCTCTCACTCACATACATTCTCTCCCAACATGACCATAGTCTCAAATGATCCGACTTGGTGGCCAACCATCAATGCAAATCGTGTCGGAAGCTATTTTATGTGTTCGTGAAGAGCAATCAGATGTCGAAGCTGACACAATCCAACCTTGGCTACGTTTTCGCAGTTGCCGCCTTTGTTGGAGTGACGTATGATTGCGGTGAGCATAATAAGGTTAAAGGACCGCTGATGTCTTACAAGTATCTTCAGCGCTTACATTTGGACAAGAGGTATGTTAATGCTATGACTGGAACAACCATCTCGCTAAGAATGGTTCTATAGGTCGAATTGGTCTGGGTGAGTAGAGTCTCAGTCAAGGGAACATACACATGAAAGTACACTTAATTACAGAGACAACGTTGGTCGCTAATGACCGTTCTGTATCTCGGTGTATGTAGCTTTCTTGTCGCAATTTCCACATTGTTCTGACTTGAAAGTATTCTAGGTGCGCTACCTTGGAATCTTATATGCTGCGTATGTTCGGAAAGCTAAACAGTCGATGTCGTACTGATCGTCTATCTCTCATACTCAGCCTGACCATCCTTCGTATGTCTCACTACATTCACTGTCTTTGCTTCTTCTGACCGACGGCATACAGTCGCTGCTCCGACCATCTCGCTGTCAGATACAGTGAGTCTTCTGCACAGATTCTATCACCCCCCCTCCGATTAACCGTGGTGCCCTGTAGCAGTGGGTGTATTTTTTACTGACTTGCTGGTTCACTAATGAACGCCACGCTATACTGCCACAGATGTGAGTCTGTTTGGATGTGCTACCCGAGGCTGGTCACTGACTGTTTTCATCAGGCTGGATCGTGTACGTCGTACAGAATTCAACGGGTGTTTTTGTATTTGCGATGCTATTTGGTGAGCTCGCCATTTGCGAGACCTCAGTGATACTAACTTGACTGAAACATACTGCAAGTCATCATCATCACTCGGTTGCATGCTATGTATCAAGGATCCCGAAAGATCCTGATATTTCTCGTTGCCACCTTCTTGGCTATCAACATATTCGACGCAGTGGTACTCATAATGACAACGATAAATACTTCAGGGGGTACGCTTGATTGCGGATGAAAACAAACGTGCATGGGGCTAATTGATGGATACCAGAGGAATTCATTCTATCTGGCACTTATCAGTGCCAGATTAACTATCCGGATGATATCTCACTTCTGAATTCCACTACTTGGATACTCGGAACTGTGTGGGAGGTCCTCGCACTATGTCTCGCAGGTTGGATTGCTGTAAAACACTTCCGTGAGCTGCGACGTTATTCGGCAGAAGGGATTATCGGGGACTGTTTTTCGGTGTTGATCAAAACACACATGGTTTACTTTGCCAGGTAAGCTTATATTGTGATCATCGTTCCCTTTTTCGCTGAAGGATCGGACGTGGTAGCTTTGTTGCTGTTTCTGGCTTCAACCTCATTGTTGATTTATCTCCATCACTTCTAACGGTATGTCAATCTTTCCTTTACCTCAGCATGCGGACCATGGTTCATCATGTTTATAGAGCCAAAATTTTCTAGAAGCTCAGGCTCTTATGGGCTCGCTTCAGATTTTGACAGTCGTGCAGGCGTTTGTGCTGGGACCACGCCTGATTCTTGGCGTTCGAGAATACCACGCTAAGCTCATGGCCGACTCTGACGCAGCATCTGGTATGACCTCAATCGCTTTTCAGGAGCGCGTGCATGTATCGACTAGCAGTAGTGTATGACACACGAAATGTTAATGGTTGTCTGGTGCTCTGCAATAAGCAGGAAATTTTGTTTTTTGTCTCCATCCCAAGCCTTGTCGCAGTATTTGCATACTTAATTATTTGGTATCCCGAAGTAGATTAATATTTCGATGGGACGTTAGTGGCCTGGACAATATTTTCCCCGTAGTATTTATTCGAATCATTTGCTATAGGTTCTGGCATGGACAATATTACAACCAATATCCTGGATATACCTACTGTTCTAGCGAAGGAAAGCAGTGTACTGAACGGAAAGGTCGAGTAACGAGAGATGCTATTAGGCGCCATAAGTACTAGGCAAACCGATCTGCATCTATTACCGTTACACTAGTCTTGTGTTTTGGGCTCGTTCTGGTCTATCAAGGTTCCAAGCTGCAGACAATGTGCTCCAAGCGTGTAACTTTTTATGCTCGTGAATCTGTATGAAGATCACTACACTGAAATGAAACAAGCAGCTAGCACCAGTATAAACATCGTCCAGAGTTATATATCTTTTAGATAGTACATTTTGAAAGATCAAATAACTTACAAACAAGTACCACGGCAAAACATGAGATAAGTAGAAGGAAACAAATTCTCCCACTCCTTGCAAACTACATCGCGAAAAAAAAGCATGTCGAGAATGTCCCGCGCTACACACTAGTGCTAGTTTCCACATGGACGCGTTCCTGAAAAGCAATTGAAGTCATAGCGGTTGCTATATCGGAGTCGGCCACGAGCTTAGCGTGATATTCTCGAACGCTCAGGATGAGGCGTGGTCCCAGCACAGACATCTGCACCATCTCGAGGATTTGAGCAAATCCAAGATAAATTTGAACTTCTGGGGTCAATCCGTCCTATAAAATCGATGAATCATGGGCGCACGTCGAGAGCGGTGACAGATTCGGCATACCGCTATGAACGTTGGAGAGAATAAACCGATATGGAAGCAAGAAACAGCCAAAAAACTAGCCCGTGCAAAACTTCAGCAGAACAAGAGAGCTACATTCAGATTACGAGCTCACCTCGCAAAGTAACTAATGTGTGTCTGCATTAATACCGTGAAACAGTCCCCGATAATACCTCCTGCTGAGTGTTGTCGCAGCTCACGGAAATGCTTTACAGCAATCCAGACCGCGAGACACAGAGCAAGGACCTCCCATACAGTCTCAAGTATCCAAGTCATAGAAGTCAAAAGTAGGACATCTCCCGGATAACCAATGTTGCACAGATAGGTGCCAGAAAGAATGAATTCCTCTGGTATTTGTCGATGAGTGTGGTGTAATTGTATTTTTCATACATATCCAAAGCTTACCCCCTGAAGTATGCACCACCATCATTGTGACCATCACTATGTCGGCGATTGTGATGACCAGAAAGATGACAACGAGGAATATCAGCACCTTCCTGGATCCCTGATACATAGCATACAACCGAGCAATCATGATGACTTGCATAATGTTTCAGTTAAGTCCATATCACGGAGGTGCATAGCTCACCGCCCAGTATTGCATCTACAATATCACCCGTCCAACAAAGTGCGTCATACAGGATAAGACCTGACGAATACAGCAACATTAGCTATCAGCCTCGGATGATCACAGGCTCGAAATAAACTCACAACTATGGGAGTCGTCACGGTTTTATTGAACTAATGAATTGTTCGAGAATTTCACTCACCCCTACATGGTAATTCAGTTGTTCGGACGGGAATGGGAAGCATTGGTGCGGAATACTCACTGCATCTGTCGTCCAAATTGTTGGAACATTGCCTGTATGCCGCCCGTCATAAGAAAAAAACAGGGTCCATGCGAGGAGACATACTCAACAAGCTCATCCTGATTGTGAAAGATTGGTGATGAGGGCAACACGAATGGCTTAGACGTCAAAACGTACAAAGCAAATCCTATTGCAACATATCGTGCCTAGGATACGTTCGCGTGAGCACAGCTTGCCAACCACACCTAAAAACACAAGCTACATACAACGAGATAAAGAACGGTCATCGTGGACCAACGTTGCCTCTGTCGCGAATTAGTTGTGGTATTGCACATCCTCCTCTTGATGTAGAAAAGCGCTTACCCAGATCAGTTCTACCTGTAAGACTGTTGTCAGCAAGCTAGCTGCTCCTGTAGTGGTATCGACCTACCTCTTGTCCGAACATAAGTCCTAGAAATCCTATAATTATAATGGTCTTTTCATACTCATACTTGATATTGCTCACCCCAGTCGTATATTACCACAGCACAAGAAGCGACTGCGAAACCGCAGCCAAGGTTAATCGAGTCATCACGATCATCATGCAGATGACTCTAAACAAACCTATAAAATAGCTACCAATAAGATTCGCGTTGATGACCGGCCACCAACTGGGATCGTTCGAGACTAGTGTCATACTATTGAAGGATGGATGTGAGCGGATGGGGGAACTTGGTGAATCCATAACGACTGCATTCGTGCTTGATATACCACTATCCGGTACTTACACTGCCGAGTTGTAATTTGAAAGATCGTACTGATGGATGGAAGTGTTCCAGGCTTTCAGCATGCAGGGGAGATCAAAGTAGCAGTCATTAATGAAATCATGTAACGCAGCGACTCACGCGAAATGTCTGAATGAAAGATCGGGGCACTGTTTATGGTTTCTGCAACATGCTAGTCCCATCTTCGAGGTCTTCTATGGGTATGGTCGAGCGCGAGGTTCAGTCTCAGCCATCAATGTCATCATTCCGATCATTGATCTAGCACAGGTTTGAATGGCGCCCAAGCCAACTCCGTGGCAGACATTCTTTGTAATTGCGACAGGAGCAAAAATCTACAACCTAAATTCTGATCCATGTACACGCTGAATGCGTCCAAAAGTACATGCATGCGTCATGTCCAATTTCGTGTCATAAAACACGATCGACGTATGTAGCGACCAAGGCAGTCGCATAAAGAAAGCAGGAGGTTGTACCAAGAAGGGGATAGAGGGGCGGTTGTACAAAAGCAGCAAGGTTTGTTGTACAAAGAAAGCACGATCAAGTGATTTAGACCGGAACAGGAGCAGTAGGAGCGAAAGTGATGACCAACAGGCGATGATGGTACATGCTTGAATGCGGAGTCCATGAATGTGTGAGGATCCGGTTTGGTGGTTCAGAAGCAAGTAACGAGGGAATGAAATAAGTGCACTGGCGAATAGAAGATCACGTTCATCTAGGGATTTGAGGGGCGAGTAGCCCATTGGGAGAGCGAGAAATCAGCCGTTCATTGAAGGAAGAAGTTTTTCCATCTATGAAAAAAAAATCGCCCCAAGGAGGTACAGATACCGATATGGATGAAATAAAGAAACCGAAAAATACAGAGTGTGAACGGCGCGTTTCATGGGACGACTCGGAGCAAGACTTGAAGCAGAGAACAAAGGAACGAGGATCATCAGGCACCATGGCGAACAAGCGGATGATCAAGTGTGGGCGTAATTATAGAATGAAATACGAACCATCAGCAGATACAAGGCAAGAGACACGCGATACATACCTTTGATGATTGCCAAACAAAAAAAAACAAGTCAGGAGCAAAGGGATGGATGGGGACCAGATAGGGTGAAGGCGAACAGGAAGAACATACAAAAAACCTGTCAATAAAATCACCAAAATCAAGTTAGTTTTCAGAAAGGTGACACCAAGAGAAAAACAGCAGAAGCAAGAAGTAACCTGTAAATTCGAACGATAAACAAAGAAGACACAACGAAAGATTCAAAGTCATCGAACAGAAAGAGATAAAAAAAAATTCAAGAAAGGAATCAAAATTTGAACTCATCAGATGAAGCAGGGAACACTCAGGTGAGAGTGCATCCAAGGTCGGACCGCGTCAATCACTTTACAAAACCAAGATCCAACACGGTACAGTTTACTTTCGAACTCCGACATTACTGTGCCTAAATAGGAAACGGGTCACTTAGCCTTAATTTATAATTTCGAGTACCAGGATGGAGTTTTGTGACGGAAAAAGTACATAGAATGAGAGAAAACAATTCTGGCTATCATAATCATGTATTGTTAGAATTTCAGAGAAGTGTTGTGAGGGTCTACAAATATTTTGCCAGAGGGTCTCAGTTTTGATCAAAACCAGTGTAGCGAGTCAGCCGCCAGCAATCTCTGGTACCTGCCGCCGATCAAGGTTTTGTGCGTTGATGAGTGCTCCGTCGCACAGGCTGCCCTTTATCAACGACAACAGAGTCTGCATTGGCTGCAGCTGCAGCTTGAACATCATCCTCACCATCAAGGACACTGTTCTGGACATTGATGGGCCTCTGGACCTGGACAACATGGAGTTGCAAATCAGGTAATGGGTTGTTCACTTGGTGCAGGATGGGTCGAGGATGAGGGCGAGGAAAGATATTTGAGGGCTGAAGAGGTTCGAGGGTGTTATCATCGACAAGGTTGAGATTTTATGAGCTGCGATTAAGTGAATCTTCGTTTTTGTTACAAGAACATCTAGACGCTTGGGCCCTTACCATTTTTCTCCTAATCCTCCTTGTCTCAGCCCTCGCATCATACCCTTACCCCGACCTCACCATTGTCATCCTTGTCATCCTCGCATTTCCCTTCGCTCTTTACCTGTCGCTTCAGCAAAGCCAGTACATCTGGCCGGACCCTTTTGCTGACAAAGCATACCCATGCTCTGTTCCACCACCTGACTGATCCTGTGGACAGTCCCCTTACCCTTACCGTCAGGACAGTAACCTATGATACAATGCACGATGCATACCCTTTGCCCCGTTTCCTTTCTTGATCTCTGACTCGGTGCGCAGTCGCACATGCAACCTATACTTAGATCCGCAGTTGCACGATCGTGCCCCTGCGCGTTTCACTTCTTATTTTAACCTTTGACTCACTTTCTTATCTAGCACGTTCTACCTCAACCGAACGTGCCTCCCTATTATGGTTATACCCTTTACTGATTGCCTCTCCCGGTAGTACGAGTTATCACCCACTAATATGTTCCCTGTCCTCTATATAAACTCGCTACCATGTACTATATTCCCTAACTTGAATCTACTTGGTTCTTGACCTCCTACTCTCATCAGAGTGATCCTTTCTGCCTCGCCAGCAGTCTATATTCTATCTTCTTATCTGCTCCTCGCGGATAAGCCAATAGTCTCGACCTTTACTCATCGACTTCGTCGACGAGCAAAGCCCTTGTTAAATAGTCGGACTTCTGTCCTTCTAATTAACGACAATCTTACGATTAACCTTCGGGTGTCGTAAAGCCTAGGCCGAATTAGCTTATCGTCTCGCATCCGCTTGACATAAGTTACCTGATTTGGACATAGGCGTCAAATCTTACTTGCCGAAGCATCGCCAAGTAAGACCCCTAACCTTGGGCTAGCCCAAGGACGTCCTCGACCGTTGACGACACACGCTCTGTTTGAGCGTCGCCAACAGATACCATCCAAGTCATAACAGTTTTCACTTTCCACATGTTGTTGACAAATGGTTTTTGATGCTTTCTCCAGCTGCTTGCATTCTTTCTCCGCTTGCACTGCAATTTTGCGCTCGTGTGCAACACATTTCTTCTCTTCTGCATCTGCTCGCTTGACAGCTGCTGCAGAACACTTTGCCTTGACTGCGGCTTTCTTGGCAGCCACTTCTTCAGCCTTGCGAGCCAACACCAGCTCGCACTTAGCTGCTTTTTTGAGCATCTGCAATGCGCTTTGCAGCAAGTGTCATCGCAGTTTTGACAGCTTTTGCAGCCTCCTTCACAGCTGCACGTTGGTCATGTTCCTCTCTCCATCGTAAGTCTTCTTCAACCTTTTCATGATCTCGTATTACCTGCTGAATTCCTCTGAACTTTTTTGCAGCCTCGGTGTGAACAACCTTGATGTTCGCAGTCCAGTCAGCTTTCGCAAGGGCATTGAGCATATTATCACAGGTCATGTAGCGAGAGCCTGAGCCACCTTCCCTCCATGGGCCATTCTGCTTCCGCCCAAACAACTGCCATCGCCGTCCATTTTCGGCTTCCATCAACTTCTTCATGGCATAGTTGGCCTCCATCTGCTGTTTTGCCTTCTCTGCCCAATCACGGAGGGCATTGTAGCCAACAATATAAGCTTTCCGAGATGCGTTCCGGGGCAAAATGGGTGGAAAGTCAATGAGGCAATACAACTCTGCCTTGCTGCTGTTGCTAGGTGGAATACTACTGATGAGAGTTTGTGTTGTGCTGGTAGGTTCATTATGAAATGTTTCAGCTGTTGCTGATGATGTTGGAGGTTCACTTGTGGCCTCGTCAGAATCAGAAATATGGTCCGAGTCTGTCTCAGCTACAACCTCCAAGAGTGCGGGTAGCATGGCTGGCACAGGTTGTGCTGGCTGCATCGTAGTGTTAAGTGCGGGGGCATATGCAGCATCTTCAATGATATTAGGGTCCGGAGGATGGATGCCTGTCTTGTGGAATGCTGCCTGAATAGTGGATGGAGTGAATGCTCGCTGGCGAGCTTTGTGGTAGAATTCGAGAAAATTGCCTCTTGTAATGCTAATGCCTGCTTCGCTCGCCTTGTTCACCTCTGACTTCCAGCTCGACACTAATGGCCCGAAAACACCAACATCACAAGGCTGAAGATGGTGTGTCGTGTGCAATGGCAAGCAAAGCAGGACAATATGGTGATCGTGACAAAACTTGACAAACTTGAATGTGCAGTGCAAGTTGTGGCCATTGAGGATAAGCAGCCTCCAACCACCTGATGGATTACAGGCTGCACTTGCAGGTTCAAAATCATTCTGCAACCACTTGAGTCCAAGATCATTGTCGGTCCACCCATTTGAAGAAACTGATATACTGCTAACCAGTCAGGCATTGGCACGAGTTGAGGTCTATTTAAACATACCTTGCTTGGTCAGGATTGTTTCGTGACCATGCAAGATTACAACACAGTGCTTTGAATATGACTGATGGGGGTACTGAACTGCCATCTGTGCAGACTGTTTCAATGATGGTCACAAGTTTGTGGTCACCATTTTCAAGGTGTTGGATAGTTTTTTGATCACGGTCAACAAGAACAAGGGTACATTTTCCAATTCCAAGCTGCACACCCTTCTCATCCATGTTGTAGATGTTACTGGGGATGATATTGTACTTCGTTATGAGCTCGACAAGGATATTGAAGTACTCCGTGACTTGTGGGCAGTTCAATGCCTTCGCATGACAACATTCAAGTCCACTTGCCCAACGTGACTGTAAGTCAGGGTGGCGAGTTCGGAAATGACGTGCCCAATGCTCTGACAAAGGGTTGCCACCAAGAATGACTGAAGCTTGTTCTGCCACTGAGTGAAGTGACATAGGCAGTCCTTGACGTCCCAATGCTTTGATTCGTTCTTTCAAAGCATTCTCCTGGGATGGAGTAAGCTTCTGTTCTTTTGCGTGAGCCTCAAACCTCATTTGTCGGCCATTGTACCGTGCTGTGAGTGTCGTGCAGGAAACTCTGTAATCCAAGGCTGCTGAATGCAAGCTGTAGTTTGGCAAACCTTTTTCATTAATACCTGCTGCAAGGACAGCTGTAAGAGCAGCCTGCAGTGTTTGTTCTGTATTCTGTGGAGACATGGCACTGGGTTGAATGCAAAAGTTGGGGTGTGAGTCACCACATGAAACATTTATGCAACCCCAAACATTGTATTATGGCATAGTATGAGCAAATCATAAATAAAATTATAAAACAAACTCGGTACTGACAAGTGTAATGGGTTGACAAAGAGACTAATCAGTGATCCCAAGTACATAGCTCACAAACTACTTGTCCTCGTGTGCATCATTACCTGTACTCCCTGCAGCTTCACAGTCATCAGTCTTTACACTGTGTTGGTGGGCATGGTGTGTTTCAAAATGGCTGCCAGCCTCGTCCATGTTGTAGATTGTGGTATGGCACATCTTGCCATCCATGGGTCCATCATATGGTGTTGTTGAAGGTGACAGGGAAGCTGGAGGGGTGAATGCATCAATTAGAGGAGGCATACCATTCTCGTCAGAGAGTTTGTCTATCAGACTGTTAAACACAATATCAGCTACCAGTACATTGTTAGCAAGGCAAGCTTATGTCTGATGCAACTCATTGTAGGCTACCTGTTGAAGGTGTGCTTCGTCAATCTCACAATGTGTCACAAAGTGAGGCAGAGCACTGTAGGAAGTGTCACGGACATCTGAAACATAATGGGACATCTAAATAAATGAATTGAGTGTATTAGAAGATGCAGAATATCACAAGGAATGGGATAAATACAATTGAAATGCTGAGGCAACAAGGAGATGTTGATGAAAGACGAATTCCAGTTGAAGAGCCTTTATATGCTGCCTGATGATCACATACAATTTCTGGACCATACAATGCCCAGACAAATAAGAAAAAAATATGGGCATGTACATACCACCATCTAGTCCATTTATGTGAAGTTCGAATGAATTTCGTATTGCGGCGACATTTTTATGGCTAGAATGATTGCTCGTCATAGGCAAGAGGTGTGAGATGGTTTATCACAAGATTCAGAGTCCCTGAGATGACCCTGTAAGCTCTATACAACAGATTTTTGTGGGGATGTTGCCAGACATGGTCTAAACCCTTGAGAACAGCCAGTTTTGTGCGAGCAAGAATGTGGAGGTAGCGGAGAAGTCAAAAGGTCATTGAAGGCTTAGCACTGATGACAAAATCATACATTTGGCTTGCCTGGGAGCACTTATTTCATGCATATCTCTTCGAGATCTCATCCATTCAGCACAATTTCTTCAGACAGTAATATTTAAACCACACTCAATATGAAAATAAAAATTTCAAGACCTTAGCTGTTGCGGTTCACTGGGGAGACATTCAGTGACCCACTACTAGGTCTGAACTGTTGCTTACTCAGCCACAGTACCATGGCTTGCACAGCTGCCAGTCTCAAATCTGGAGGCGAAACAATTATAACGCTTTTATTCACACGCATCAAATGTACTAGCTCGCTTGTTACTTGTAAGTTGTGCCTGTCATCCTCTGCACCGCAAATATGTGTGATCAGCTGTGTCCTTTTGCAATTTGACTTGCAGCTGCTCATGAGGCTAGATCTTGCACACTTGCCTGTGGATGTCACAGTTGTGATGCAGACATGAAACTTGCATGTCCCACTCCCCACTGACCTTCAAGTTATTGTACCGTTATTGCTGATATATATCAACCATAACATTTTGCATTCGTGCCCATTTCAAAATCCAGCTTTATTCACGCTCCTCTTTTCAGATGTACCCAGCATTATGTATCCTCGACTTTGCTTGTCATTTGCTTCAATGCATCATTAGCAAACATGTCGGGCCCAAAGGTGGGCAACTCTATACAACCTGGTCTCTATGCTGCAACTCAGCTTTTCAAGCGCTCTTGGATGATGAATGAAGGTTAGATGAGATGACACTATGGCATCCATTGTTACTAGGTGTCTGATTGCTTGTCTCAGGCATAGATATGTGACGTCGCCTAGTGTGTAACTTGCTTGTGCTAGTAGATCTACATGTCAGGAATAAATATCATTACACTGAAATGGAACAGCTGCATTGGAGTGAAGTTGTTACATGTTTTGGTTGGCCATATGGTGCAAGTATGTGCAGGTAACTAGCGCCAGTAGAAACATTCTCCAGAGCTATATCTCTTTTACAGCATCAAATAACTTAGACAAGTACCGTAACAACACTTGCAATAAATAAAAACAAAAGACCACTCCCTACAGACGACCTGCCCATTGTAAATCACATCGAGCATCTCATACTATATGCTACTACTCTGCACATGGACATGTTTCTGGAAAGCAATCAAAGTCATATTGGTTGCTGTATCAGAGTGGGCCACAAGCTTAGCATTGTATTCTTGAACACTAAGAATGAGGCATGGTCCCAGCACAGACAGCTGAATCATGTCGAAGATTTGAGAGAAACCAAGGTAGATCTGAACACCCAGGGAGAATGGGTTCTGTATAGAATTGATGAATTGACATGGGCGCACATAGGGAGATTGGCATACCACTGAGACCGCCAGAGAGAATAAACTAAGTTGGAAGCAGGAGACAGCTACAAAACTAGCATGTGCAAAACTTCAGCAGAATGAAGAGCCACATTCAACTTATAAGCTCACCTTGCAACATAACTAATATGTGTTTGCATTAACACCGTAAAACAGTCCCCTATAATACCTCTTGCTGAGTGTCTTCGCAGTTCACTGAAGTGCTTCACAGCAATCCAGATCGTGAGACACAGTGCAAAGACCTCCCATATGGTGTCAAGTATCCAAGTCATGGAAAGCAGAAATATGGAATCTCCTCCAAAGTTATTCATGCACAGATAGATGCCAGAGAGAATGAATTCCTCTAGTACTTGACAGTCAACCTGATGCACTTGAATGTTTTATACACAGGTACAGCTTACCTGCTGAGGTCTGCATTGTCACTATTGCGATCATCACTACGTTGGCGATTCTGATGACCAGAAATATGACAACAAGTGATATCAGGACTTTTCTGGATCCCTGGTACATGGCATACAACCGAGCAATCATGATGACTTGAGTGATGTTTCAGTTAAGCCAATATAATGAAGGTGTATAGCTCACCACCCATCATTACATTTAAAATATCACCCACCCAACTAACTGCGTCATAGATGATAAGACCTGATAAATCCAGCAATATCAGCTATCAGCTTCAGAGGATTGCAGGCTTGAAGCAAACTCACAATTGTGGGAGTCATTATAGTATTGAACCAAAGAATTTTCCAAGAATCTCACTCACCCCTACACAGTAGTTTGGTTGTTTGGATGAGAATGTAAGGTATCGGTGGGGAACACTCACTCCATCTGTCATGGGAATTGCTGGAATATCGACTGTACGTTGCCCATCACAAGAAAGAAACAGAGCTCATGTGAGGAGACATACTCAACATGTACATCCTGATTGTGAGAGATGGATGATGAATGCAACATCGATAGCTTGAATGTCAAAACTTACACAACATGTCCTACTGCAACATATTGTGCCTTGATATGTTTGTGTCAGCATGACTTGCTAAACACGCAAGCTACATACAATGAGATACAGAATGGTCATCATGGACCAGCGTTGCTTCTGCCACAAATGAGTTGTATTATTTTCATACCATTCTTTTGATGAGGGGGTGCACTTGCCCAGATCAGTTCCACCTATACAACTGTTGTTAGCGAGATGGCTGCTTCTGCGATGGTGTAGACCTACCTCTTGTCCAAACATAAGTCCTAGAAATCACATTATGTCAGTGGTTTTTTCATACTTGATGTTGCTCACCCCAGTCATATATCACCAAAGCACAGGAGGCCACTGCGAAACCGCAGTCAGTGTGAATGAAGTCATTGTGGTCATCATGTAACTGGCTCTGAACAAACCTATGAAATAGCTGTTACTAATATTTGCATTGATGGTTGGCCACCAACTGGGATCGTTTGATACTAGGGTCATCGTATTAGTAGAAGATGGGAGTGAGCAAGTGGCACAACTTCAAGTTGGTGGATGTGGGATGGTTGCATTTGCGCTTGCTATATATACTACCCTTCAATGTTTACACTGCCAAAGTGAAATTTGAAAGATTATGCCTGATCCATTAAAAGTATTTCAGGCTTTCAGCATGAATTCAGGTAGAAAGGCAATGATACGGGGATATGTTGATGAAATTGTGTGATGTGGCAACTCACACAGAATGGCCTTAAAAAGATTGGAGATCTGCTCGTGATTTTGGCAACGAGCCAATGCCATCTTCGAACTACTCTTTACAGGGTATAGTTCACCTCTGCCTGTTGTCAATGACACCATTCAAAGCATTGATCAAACACAGGTTTGAATGGTGCCCAAGTCAGTCTCATAGCAGACATTCTTTGTAATTACGACACGCACAAAAATCCACATCCTACATTCTCTTCCATGTTCACGCAAATACGACCAAAAGTACATACATGCAACATATCCAATTCCCCATCATGAAACATGACTGACATATGTAGAGCAACAAGGGCAAACAAAGAAAGTGGGAGGTTGTACAAAGAGGTGGAGAAAAGGATTGTTGTACAAAGAAAGAACGATCAAGTAATTTAGACAGGAACAGAAGCAGTAGGAACGAAAGTGATGATGAGGCAATGATGGTGCCAGTTGAATGCGAAGTTCATGAATTTGTGTTAGCAAGTAATGGGGGAATGGAACGGATGCACTGGTGAATAAAAGATCAAGTTCATCGAAGAGTTTGGAGAGTGAATAGTTCCTGAGGAGATACAGGGACCTAAATTGATGAGACCAAGAAGCCCCAAAATAATGATGAGTATGAAAGGTGCGTTACGTGGCATGACTCGGAAGGAGTGACAATGGTTGCTTAAAGCAAAGAACGAAGGAGCCTGTATTATCGCGTACAATAGCGATCAAGCAAATGATCGAGTGTGGGTGACCTAATAAATACAGGATGAAATGTGAATCGTGCGCAGATACAAGATGAAAGAATATGATACATACCTTTGATGATTGTAAAACAAAAAAAGACAAGTCAGGAGTAAAGGGATGGATGGGAACAAGATATGTGGGAGATCAGAGTGGAGTGAAGTCTTGAAAACCAGGTCAGTGTTCAAGAGGTGACAGGAAGAGAATATTAAGAAAAATGAGTAAACATAAATATGAACCAACCTGCGAACGACGAACAAAGAAGATGCAAAGAAAGAAATATGTCAAACAGAAAAGAAAGAACTTGTTAGATAGAGTAGAAGATACTTGCATGAGAGAAGGTGGCATGTCCAAGGTCCGCATCACAGCTACTGAGCTCTGAGATCTGCCAATAACTTGAATGTTCCATTAATATTGTCACGGTCATCACAAAAATTGCGCAACTGAGAGATTACCCAATATGGATGATAGTGTGGCTGAACATATGACCAAACAAGTCCATGTGATGTCATCAACACCCCAATGCGACATTTGAATGCAGCAATTAACTCAGAATGAGACCTCCCACCTTGCGATACTATCATAATGACATTAAGTAGATGATTCTTGTATCTACATGACATATCCTAGATACTAAAATATGTACACAATGTCGTATAGGTACTGTAATCAAAGTCTTTGCGCAACATACAATGAAAATGAAAATTTGATGCACCAAGTGTTTGATCGATCGAGAAGCATGCTAAATACATCAAAGTGCACCATATCCTTCCTCTGCAAGCACGTCATCGTCGAGCTCCTCTCCTTCATCAGCCATGACTCTACCCTCGTCATCACCTTCTTCATCACTGCTCTCGCTGTCAGCATTGACATCCTCAATATCCTGCCACTCCTCCACTGTATCAGCCACGTCTGATATGTTGGCAATGATTTCTTCAAGCTGATCACCCTCTTCCGGTTCTTCGGCTCCATGTTTCTCGTGTTGGAGAATATCGTCCCAGTCTCTGGTAGCTTTATGGCCGATTCCACCACCACGAAACCTCATGAACATGTCTGGATCAACAAATCTATATACATGATGTAGATATATCAGCCTTAGTTGCAAGAATAAATAAAAAACAAATGCGCACATGTTCACATATTGAAAACGGCAGTCAGACTCAGGATCTTGAGGATCCGAACAATGTTGAAAACTGGGAATCAGATGAACCCCATGAACGACGGAGTCTGGATCCAAGAATCCATATGCATCAGGACTGTCTTCATCGAAAAATTTGAGGCGCTGGAGGCATTTTGCAGCCCAACCTGCAGGTGAACTATCCCATCTGAACCATCGGACAAATAAGAAGTCCATCCGAGTTGGGTGTGAGTATGTCTGAGTGTCGTCCTCGCGGTATTCAACATTGATATGAAAGATCCCGATCACACGGGCATACCAGTATGGATGAATCTTCTCATCTTTGTGGGAGAGAAGCATAATGTCAGCACGAGTACGGGGATTGATGGTGTCCTGTTCGTGTCATAGATCGTAGGTTGTATAGTTGATGCGCAAGATACTGTGATGGTATATCTTGTTGTCTGTGAATAGAACCAAGGTGCGATCAGCATTGGAGAAGTCATGCTCATCTCCGTCATATGCAAAATTGCGAAGTTGAGCAAGGAGATGGTCCTTGAGTCGTGGAATAAACTCCTAAGAAAATACAATGAGAATGTGAATACACATGTACGAAAATAGCTTACCTCAATTGCAAGATCAGGCAAATCTCCAATGTCTCTGCGCTCGATTAACCAAGAGGTGATGTTGTCATTTGTGCGAGCATATGTTGCAATTGAATAATGATCCGAAGGAGACATCCGGTGTCTTAATAACCGAGGGTCTTATATAAAGTTGTGTAAATGTAATGACACCACAATTACACTTTGGATAAGACTGCTTGCCAGTCCTCGATTAACACGGTCTACGACTTTTCCTATTTCGTGGTAGATAACGTGTGAGTTCTTGGGAGGCTCGCTAAACTAATCTTTTATTAAGATCAACCTAGCCGGAGCTTTACTTTTCTTAATTGAAACTCAAATCTCTTGTCTAGGAATAAGCTTCTAGACACGTAATTCGGTTTCTGAAATGTATTTGCCTAGGAAATCTCCTTCTAGGCTCTGGACTTGGATACTGGAACTAGTGAGACGTGGTCTCAAATATATGAAATATGACCAAGATCGCTTGGTCTATGGACACCTGACTGTGAGACAATGGTCTCAAATATACGATATATATTCAAGATCGCTTGAACAAAGGGGACTATAACTTGACCAAGATCGCTTGGTCTATGGGACAACTAGTGAGACGTGGTCTCAACAATATGATAGATGACTAAGATCGCTTAGTCAAAGGGCACAGAGCAATGAGACAAAGGGGTCTCAAAGACAATATATGTGACCAAGAACACTTGGTCTATGGCACTAATAAGTTTCTAAAGTAAGAAACTTATAATCTCAAGGGAATTCTTTTCCCTGCACTTGTCTCACTTCAAAGGGACTAACTTTGCAAGTGAAATATCTGAGAGGCAGATTGCTACAAATGGGAGATCATATATTTTTGGGGGAGAATGGGCTCTCCTTATATACATTTTGTGTGGGAAAGTAACCTAGGTTCACAAACAATAAAAAATAAGGAGGACCAATCAAAATATTGGGTCAAACCCAATAAAAGAATAAAATACAAGTGAAAGATGGAGCTATGACATCATTGTGGAGCAGAACATTCTGGAATGTGGAGTAATGACATCATAATGACATCAAGAGTGACATCATTGTGGAGCAAAAGATTCCAGAACCTTCCATGAGTGAGTCAGAGTGAGTCATTGTGGAGCAGAATATTCTAGAAGGAAATGACATCATGAATGATGTCATTGTAGAGTAGAATAATCTAGAGCTTGATGACATAATATCTTTCAACAGAATACCTGCAGGAGTATCTGTGGAGTCTTATGACATCATAATGACATCATACCCTATGGGTACAATTTTATGAAGTGTCAGGTGAGTCAAAGCATCCTAATGAAAAAGTAAAGTAAAGAAACACTAGAGAAAAGTAGGTAGCAAAAATAAGACAGTTGGCAGGAATTGAAACACAGTCAAAAAAATAATGCAGTTGGCAGGAATTGAAACATGGTCTTTTTGGATAGGTTTTTTATTGGCTTTGTACTTTTCTCTATGGTTTTCTCTAGCCAAAGTGAATAAGCCAAAGGCAAGGCTATACCTTAACCTTCATTTCCCTTCTCACATCAACTAGGTCTAAATGTGATTCCCATCTCACATTAGACTTTTTCCGTCAAAACGTATTCAGATCATGAAACTTGGGGAAAACTAGAAATATGGACCATGGTTTGAAACCAAGGTATGGGTTGACTAGTCTGAGGACTAAGCTAGCAGACTTTATCTTTTGAGGGTCACCTAGTATTCATGTCCATGCATGATTCCCACATCATGCAGGACACCGGGTGCGTCGTGGTCTCAGAATCTGCTTTGCTGCAAGTGCAGCAATCACCTTCTCAATTAGGTGTTCCCATGCTTCTTGAGAAGTCATGCTGGATAGGGTTTGATCCGTCTTCTTGGCTGTGCGAGGGTATCAGCGCTTTGATCGACGGTGCTCGAGTTCTCCCTGTATAATATTAGATATTGTATGAATAACATTATGAAGAGATCACTTACTGGTTGTGTTGAATAGCTATCTGAAGTACCAACTCACCGGATAGTATTTGGGTAATCAGTGAGCGCGTGATATTTGTAGGTGAAAAGATTTAAGGTTTTCACCTTTGGGTTAGACTTCTGCAACGTGTTTGCAGAACCCACTTGTTTTGATGCCAATGCAGCCTCACGGCGTCCACGTGCAGTGTACTCATTTGGAAGTTCAGTTGTGTGATAGTATGCACAAACAGTGCATTGAAATTTGCGAACTGATTGTCCGAGGATCACAGTGACAGAGTTGAAGAATGCGAGAGTGTCATCCGTATGTACACAAAGTTTTGCATAAGCGTGCCAGGTAGTGAGGTCGAAAAGGAGGTCAAGAACAACTGTATCATGTTCAGGAGGGAGTAGTCCTTTGAATACTGGGATAGCACACTTGAAATGAAAAGCCCATCAAATTCTGATCTGAATGTCTGATCAGATCGATCTTACCTGCAACATGTCTTCGAAATCACAGGCCGCCAGATGCTTCATTGCAGATGCATTTTTATGGAAACGTCTGATCGTTCCCCTGCCAAATGTAGGAACTTGACGGTACCTGTATATAGTCTTATAAGTGTTGTGTTACTGTGGCGAAAAACACTATGACTTACCTGAAATTGAGATCTTTGACTACTGTACCACCCGCAGCAAGAACAATGTGCATCAGATGTATGAAAATAGCTTTCCACACACCCAACTCAAACTCGTGAAGCAAGTCCACGACAAACATTGAAAAAAAATTGAATGTATATTTGAGGAACCATATAGAGAATGTGTTCTGATATGAAGTATTGAGGTATATATATAAGATTCATACATAAATTACTTACCCGAGTTGGCACTAGTGACTTGTCTTGTAAAATCCTCTTGATGCATTGGCCGTTGATACCAACACCACATTTAAAAATGAGCCTGCGGGCTTTTTCAATTTTGCGATGACGTCGTTCGTCATCGACACGCTGAGTTGCTTGGCGCTTCTCGAGATCAATCTTCAGTCCCATATTGGGTATGTCTTCTTTCTTGACAAGGCAGCGGGGGCAAGGACATTCACTGAGAAATTTGATGCAAGCAAGTAGAATCCTGTAACAATAGACATAGAATGAGACACAAGTATAAGAATTAAAATAAAAACATGTACTTTCCAGGATAGTCTGTGGAGTAAGTAAAGAAGTGGGGGAAAACACGTCGAGTGATACCATCACCACATCGAATGACAATACCATTTTTGTAGGCGTCCATGAATTTTTCATCCAGTAAAAGCGCCCATATGGCTTGCATGAGCTCACATTTGCAGTGAGTATAGACATCACTGGATGATGCCTCGCCGAAGAGACGGCCATAATGGTCTTGGAAGTCATCAGGAAGCTTAATACATCAGAATGAGTATAATCAAATTAATAGATCACGGATGTAACTTACATTAGGAATATATGCAACATGATGACAGGTGGACACTGTTGGCTTGCCTCACATGTACTTAGATTGATTGCCAAAACAGAGGTAGAAGGGCCAGAGAGACACATCTCCGAAGCTGGCAAGATGAGTGCTGTCGGACCACATCATCAGCGAGGCTACAACTCGCTCGAGATTATCGCCTGGATCTTGGGAAAGTGCGTTAATCTCCTCATAGGCTTCCAGAAAAAAAGGCAAGGAATACACCTCACTGTAGACATTTATAACATGACCTTCGGAGATCTTCCATTGCTGACGGAAAGGCATTAAATGAAATATCGATATGATCTTGTCCTCAAAGACAGATGTAATAATGTCAGTGAGGGAGTGGTGATGAACACCCAGGATCTCCAATTCTGGGGCTTCTTCTTCAGATGCAAATGCGACCTTTTCTTTAGGCAGGCATATTTTTACTGAGGAGCAGCGCCAGCCATTCTCCACACGAAATGGGTTAGATCTGTCTTGAAGATACGCATTCATAAGCTTCTTCTCATGCACATCATCAAAGACACACATGTCTTCTCTCTCATATTCATCGTTATCTAGAAACAACCATGTGAGGCGTTTCATTTCGGCACTCGATTTGGAGTTCATGCCGGAATACTGCCAGCACACTAGAAGACCTGCAGTTGGGCTGCTGAATGGGGAGAAGATATCTTCAGGCCAAATGTTTTGGGAGGGAAGTCCAGGAACAATCTGAGATCTCTCCAGATGAGAGTTATGCCGTGTTTCGAAGGTTGGAGCATCAGCAATCACATCAAGGCCTTCGAAGGGTATGAGAGCCGGTTGTTGTGCATAGACACAGAAAAGACCCAGTGCATCCGGTGCAGTCTGGTAGGGTACAAGTAAGGGCTGGTCATCAGGGAGGTCATTGATGGCTTGCTTGGGGGGGCTGTCTGGCGGAGGGGGTATATGTGGGAGATCAGTAGGTCCAGCTGGGACAAAGTCTGCATAATGAGTAGGCATGCGGATTCGTCAGCCAGAATGGGCAGAGGTAATGGCAGGTGCATCAGGGATAGGTGGGATTGGGAGCTCCGGTTCTGGAATGACGGTGTTAGAAGGTCCTGCAATATTTTCATCCTTGTAGAGTAATATTAGTCCAATCGATCATAAATTTCATATGACATACCTCTTGTACATCAAACCATCGATCATTGTCAATGATGTCGACATCCATCTGTTCAGCTAGACTTAGAGACGACCTACGAGGACCACGACTCGCATTGCTGCCTTTTGGTGAGGCAGACTCATCATGAGCATGTTTCCTCTTGTTCTTCTGATGTCTTTGCTTTTCCAGGCAGCGCTGCTGTTTATAGACGTCAGCATCAAGGTTTTTGCTGGCATCACACTGAGCCTCATGGTTGCTGAGGCTTTTCTGAGTCATGAAGGCCTTTGAACAGCCGAGGCAGGTGAGGTCGTCCATGGGATGCAGACTTGAGCACAGTATGAACACGAGGATTTATATTATAGCATATAGTCAACATATGTCATAAGAAACTCAAGGACTTGGCAGGAATAAGTAGATCTAAGATACTGCAACTCTTCTCCGAAATGTCCAACTCCTTCCCTGCAATGTCGGATCATGTGTTGAGCTATCACTGCCGGTTTGATGTCAGCTAGAACAACAGGAAAAAGATTCAATAGACGCACCTATTACAACCTGTGAATTGAAGGAATCAGTGAATCAGTCTAACTCCCTGCCTACAAAGCTATCACCGTGCACCTGCACCCAATCCGCAGGTAGGGTGGATCCCCAGATGGTACAGGTCACCTGCAAGTGGGGTCTATATATCAGAACAACATCTGAAAACAAATGAGATAGTAATTAGGACTTCTGTACCTTTGATGTGACGCCCAGCCCTGAACTCCAGCGTGCTTTGGATGCCACTAGCCTGAGAATGACAGGCTTTTCTGAGTGGTGAAAGCCTTCAAACAGCCGAGGCAAGTGAGGTCGTCCATGGGATGCAGACTCGAGCACAGTATAAACACGAGGAAGGCAGTGCATGATCATGATCATCAACCTAGATATGATGAACTTGAAGAAGATGATCCAAAATGTTCAAAGTTCGACTGAGCGGTAAAACAGTGGGAATTAAGTCACGTGCTTGATTATCTGAGATTGCAATCCCCATATGTTGATCACTGCAACTCTATCTTCCACTATTATCACCACGTTGCAACTATGCCGCACAAACACTCCAGATCCCCCTATTCTTCGGATAGTGGTAGCAGCAGTGATTCATCGATCTCATCGATGGAGCGCACATATGTTCGCCCCAAGAAGTCTTCCAAACAACGTGGGCACTCGAGCAAAGGCAATCAGAAGGCAAAGTAAGTTCCATATTCAAATTCATTACACCGAGATACTATAGATTACTGATATTGAACAGGAAAGCCAAGGTGAACAACAACTCAAATCTCGAAGTTCCGGAAGAGTTTCTTGCAGCAGCATGTGCAATGGCACGTTGTGTTGATTTGTTTTGCAATATGGAGAAACTCTTAAGGGTAGGTGCTCTCCTGCAGCAAGAGCAAGCCACGGAGAATGGAGAACTTGAAGAGTCCGAGGCCGAGCGTGAGTCCCGGAAGAAAAGACTTTCGAAACTGTAAGTCCCACTTTTGGTGTTTTGAGCCTACACTCAGATCTGCCTTTTTTAGTTCAACTAATACCATCGATCGGTACGAGCGCAGCTATCAACAGTTGCTTCAATTGGCTCCGGGACTCGGATCACTCATCACTGATCGTGTCAAGTCTCAGGAACTCGGTCATATCACGCGAAAGGTGAGTATATGCTACCTATATGTGCATATACTGTGTACTGATATACTATTTAGATGAATGCTATCATCAGTGGGACACGTTCAGACAACGCAACTCACTTGAAGGTTCAAATTGGGCACTATGCGGCCCCTGAACCGTTGAAAGAGGCTTTAAAGCCGACTATCTACAATGGTGGCTCACTGTCAAGGGCGCATATGGGCATCAACCACCCTGTGCTGGCTTCCTTCCTTTGTCCTATATCGGCACTTAAAGACTTCAATAAAGATCCTGCACAGTAAGTACTCTATTAGTTCTAGGTTTGTCACTGATGTTCTGTGTCTTAGGACTCGAAAGTGGATGGAGATAGGACAGATTCGCATGACTGCGATCAATTTCCTGGTGTTTCTATGGGCCGGCAATCCACCTGCCAGCAACTACAATGAGGATGCCATGCATGAGGGGCCTGTTCCAGGGCTATTTCCTCGAGCGCGTAAGTGTTTAGTTGATGACATATGTTTTTATCTCACTAACATTCTGAATCACTAGATAATGTGTCATATTTTTACAGGTCCATCTACTGCATTAGGCGATGACTCACATGCTATGTGTTCATGCAATGCGTCCCTGCATGATATGACTACCGTTGAAGCAGAGCATATAGCATATGCTTGCGTTCAGGTGAGTTTTCTTTTCATTCACATACTTAATACATCTAAATTATTGGTTTAATGTACTAGGCACACTTCGCCATCAGCAACAAGAACAAATGGTCCGAGGCAGACGGTGAGTTCAATAACCGAGCCTTCTACTACAATATCATCAACTTCATTTGCGAGTGCGAGGACAGAGATTGGGCGGAGGGACTTCTCAAATGGTGGAACAGGTATGTTTTTTTTTTCACATTTTACCTAACTAATTACTTTTGCCTTAAGGGCATTGTTCAAGAATAAAAATGGACACAAAGGTGGAATGGCCATAACCGATGACAACGGACCAGGCGACATGCCTGGATCTTCCTTGGCTCTGGTCAATGGTCTGGCCAAGATGCGAGCGCAGATGGCTGCTCGTGCAAGTGCAGCCAAACGACCTGCAGCACCTGAACCTCGACCTGTGGCAGCACCCAAAACGCCCAGACCTACCATCCCTACACCACCTCAAAGTTCTGTCACCCCAGATCCGGAACCTCCTTCAATGTCGATCAATCGATCTCCCAGGCCCCAATTGGCGAACACCCCCGGCCCATCAAAGTCGCCTGCGCCCAGTGAACTGACACAAAACAAAGCTCTGTCCGATGGCGATGACATCAGTACCATCAGAAAGGGCAAGAAGAAAGCACCAGGTTGTCCCAAACATGTGGCACGCAGGAAATAGATCGGTATGTTTACAATATTTGCAATTGATTCATCAGAATTTTCATCTAATTACTTGCTCCAGGCTCTATTACACTTCCTTCTCATCAAGGAAGAAGCCCCATCGCTCTGAACTTGGTGACCGCTTCTCGAATCTTTTTCAAATTGGACTTTGCCTCATTCTTGCGCTGGGATTTTTGATGTTGTGTTCTCGTTACTTCTGACATTGCTTTGCATGTTTTCTCTCATTCAGTGACACCCTGCTAGTGCAGCAGGCTCTTTACATTGCAGCGCCTTACAATACTTTGTACTATCATGATGACAATTAATATTTGACTTTAACTGAATATCTCTGTGTGATTCACAATGTCTGAATAATCTAATTGAGATAATAATCTATTTGCCTAGAACACATCGTACATGCTACGTCCATTGGAAATTTCAGGTTCCAAGTCTGCTCAGACATACTAAACCCTAACCCTGATATTGCTGACAGTGTCAACACCATATATATACCTATATATTGTTAGGTCTAGTATGAGCAATTTTTGTGATGGTAGCGTTGTCTGTGTACTTTCAAACTCCGGCATTAGTCTCAGAAGATCGCTGAATTGATGCTCTATTATGTAACGAGGCACAAACAAAGGACTAGAGCTAAGTCTTTGCGCAAGTGTCGGAGGCAGTACAAGTTTTTGCCTTAGTACTGCGACGACGCACCTTATCTCTCAGTCGTCCTCAGCGATGTAGTCTTTCATCCTTTTCTTTTTCCCCTCACCAAGATAATAATCCTGGTATATCTTAAGAAACTTTAGTTCCCTTCAGATATCATGGACCGCATTCTAACCGACCCAGTGCTTGAAGCTCAGCCCAACTTCGAGTCTGCCGCATATGCTGGATGGCTTGATGCACTCGTCGCGGAAGGCATAACCAGGTAAGACACCCTCCACAACATGGCTAATGGTTGGAGATTCGAGCGCCAAGAGTGTATCGCCCTTTGGGAAGAACAGATGGAAGAGGATGCTCGCATTCTTTGAGAACAACTGGAGCATGAGAGAGCGGAAAAGGAAGTGGAAGAGCAGGAAGAGCGACGTGAAGCTGAGAAGAAGAAACCTAAGATCAATGACTTTGATGCTGGTTCAGTAGTCGCCGACGTCATCATACCTCGTCCATCCCAGTATGCCATACAGAAGATCAAAAACATGGAGTACGTGGAATTATGGTATTTCAGTCCTGACGGTTGCCATGAGGTGTCCACCACCGCTAGGTCTACTTCGGATTTGGACGACGCATACGGTTTCGCAAAGGTCAACGGCATAGTTGCCTTAAAGACCTTAGCATCCTTCAAGGCATCCCACAAGGCGCTGCAGGACCATGACCTATCATGGCGCCAGTCTGATCTGGCAAAGACCAGCTTCCTCGTTTACATCGAGAAGAGTGGGTGGCCGGAAAAACATCAACAAGTGCTAGCCTTGTTCTTTACCCTCATCACTAACCATGAGCACCACATGCGCCCACGAGGCGAGAAGACCTTGCTTCACTATGCTGGCTTCATTTGACGGGAATGGCACGATTGTCTAGCCCAGAACCAGGGCTTCAATATCGGCCTCTTCAACAACACCCTATACGGCACAATTTCAGATGATGTCTGGGAAGCCGAGAGTGACAAAGGTTTAAAGATGGTGTGTTTTTCTTGTCTCTAAAGAAAATTGGTCAAACACTAACCATAAATGCATATACTCTTGTTTTATTGTCCCATCAAATAATTAATGTCTGCTTACGCATCAAACGCACTCGCTACTGATTTGCTATGATTGCTTACCGCTACCAGGAACATTCCCCCCCCCTTCTACCCAATGCTTGCCAACTGCCACCTCCATGGCGTCAATCTCACACTTACACTCAATTGAATCCATAATGCTTTCTATCTCTTCGCTTCCCTGCTCGCTTACACTTCAATTTTGCTTCCAAAATTCCAATCACTCTGCTTTGCTTCCCTAATCACGCTTGTGCTACCTCAAACTGCATCGCATCTATCCAAACAGCTTCAAAGTTTGCTTGCAGTATCGGGACATTCATTTTGTGCTCGGGGTCAAGAGATCAGCATGAGTCAGGGCAAGCGCAGGGAACTGTCTTCCCCCCCAGATGACAACCGCTACCACCCTTACAGATCATCTAACCCAGTAGCAAAGAAACCATACAGGGTCAGCCGTCTTTTCCTGTGGGCGCAAGCAATTCGGGCCCCTCAGCTTGTGCCCTCTGCCTTGGCTGATTTCGACACCCCATCCACAAGTGCACTTCCAAATTTCTCTGGGACAAGCGAACCAAAACTCATTGTCACTGGAATGCAGAGGGACATTTGGTCAATCCTGAGGGCTTCAAAATTTGCTACGATTGGCAAAGACTGAAAGGGTGTTCCAATACTGCCCGTTCTCACGTGCATGAATGTTCAGGATGTGGGGCAAAGGATCATGGAGCTCAGAGCTGCCCTCAAAGCGAGAGCATATAAAGCTCACACTCCATACCAGCCAGAGGTTTGGTCACATTTTCTTAGTGATTCGGGCCTTATACATAAATATGCACATATCCCTAATGGCTTTCGTTTTGGTTTCATGGGTAGCATACCTACCATACATCACACTTATTCCCCTCCTAATAGTCCTTCACTGCTCACACAACATGACACATTCGCTACTATCCTGGATCGCGAGTACTCTACTGGTTGCTATATCGGCCCGCTATCTAAGACAGAGACAGAAACACTCATTGGTCCTTTCCAAACAGCTCCACTTGCTATGGTCCCTAAGCCAGGGAAACCGGAAAAATTCAGGCTTGTACAAAACCTCTCATTTCCGCTCCGTCCATCTGCAACTATATCCTCCATTAATTTGGCTATTGACTCTGACCTCTACCCTTGCACGTGGGGTACTGCTTCCACGATATGCCTCCTTATCTGGTCCCTTCCTCCAGGTTCACAAGTGGCAGTTTGTGATGTGGCGGAAGCATATAGGACGATTCCCCTCCACCCTTCCCAATGGCCAGGTTTGGTTGTCAGAATGGGGGAAGATAGCTTCACAATTGACTGCAGTTTCGGTTTCAGTTTTTCCACGTCTGCAGGGACTTATGGCGGGGTCACAGATGCAGGTGCTGACATCTTCCGATCACAAGGAATTGGTCCGATATCCAAATAGGTGGATGACCATTTATTCATCCGAATCCTCCGTGAACATCTCAAGGCATACAATGACCTATGTGAATCATGTGCTGCCATTATTGTGAGGAATGGAGGTTTGCTTGTGGATGGGGGATGCAAATGGTACTGTGGATCTGACATGCTAGATGGGAGAATTGAAGAGTTCGATGAAGATATGTCCTTTCCCATCCTCGACCTATCAGCAACATCTCCACGATCATCCAAAGATGCCCGTTTCACATTTTGCTTTGATGACATTGACCGGCTATCTGACATCCTTGGGATCCCTTGGGAGTGCGTGAAAGACATTCTCTTTTCCACATGTCCTCCATTTGTCAGCTTCTTCTGGGACATTGCATTGCGTTCCATCTCGGTTCCGCCCAAAAAGAAAGAGAAATACTTGGCAGCGATTCGAGAATGGGAAACCAGACCTTTGCATACCCTACAGCAAGTGCAAGAGCTTTACGGAAAGCTACTGCATGTTTCCTTGGTTCTACCTGCAGGACGAGCTTATCTTGTTTCCCTCGAGAATACACTTTCCATCTTCCATAATCGTCCACACATGCCTCGTACCCCCCCAAAAAACACAGGCGAGGACTTGCGATGGTGGAAAGCCAGTCTTGCACAGCCCATTGTCTCTCGACCCATTCCAGGGCCCATTGAAGTCACTGACCCCTTGGCTTACTCAGACACTAGCTCAGGTACTGGCATCGTGATTTGGATCAACGGCAGGTGGAGGGCATGGCACCTCCTCCCAGGCTAGAAAAATGAAGATCGAGACATCGGCTGGGCAGAAGCAATTGGCATGGAATTCCTCGCTATCACGCTCTTCGGTCAGTGCCCAGAAGGCAGTTGCATCAAAGTTTTCGGCAACAATTGAGGTGTCATCGAGGGTTGGTGGAAAGGAAGGAGTAGGAACAAAGCCACTAACACCATTTTCAAATGCATTCACAAGCTCGCCACAGCCTCGAAATGCTCGCTCCTCACTTGCTATGTTCCCAGTGCTCACAATCCAGCCGACGACCCAGTCCAGGGGTATATACCCACCATCGAACTTGCTACTCCCCCCAATCCATATCCCTCAACCCCTGCAGGCCTTCATTGCAAACTTCAATGATCCCCGAGTCCCTGCTGAGGCTCGTAAGCACCGCACAAGTGTCAAAGCGGACCCACTCGTCAGCAACCACAGACAAGTCAAACACAGCAATCTTAACGACGAGCTCCATCATCAAGGAGAGGAAATATTCAGAGCGACGCAAGCTTAGTAAGTCAATATGTACCATTTTACATCTCCAATATCTCATCAGGTGCACTTAGTTGCTAACTACCCCACTAATCTGACACCTCGAGTATCTGCCCTGCATCCCCACTGTTCCGCGAAGGATAGACTTCGCCTTTGGCACCCAGCCACAGACAATTCTCTTTCATCTCCCCTTTTACATGAGGATGCGCAGCGCATCCAGAATGTAATGATTCACACGTGGGCCAACAGTACTCAGGAAGCATATGGTAGTGGCATTCTTGCCTTTCACGTTTACTGTGATTCAAAATCAATCGAAGAACCTTCTCAGGCTCCCGCATCTTCTGAGTTAATTTCTGCCTTCATTTCTGGCTTGGCGGGCTCGTATTCAGGCCAAACAATAGCCAGTTATGTTCACACAGTTTTTCACTTGCCGCACACCAAGACATCCCAGGCTGGTGAAGACGTCTTCTGGGCAACGCAAAATGGCCCTACAGACCCAGACACAGTGTTGCTCAATCATTTTCGGGTCAATAACCCTCTCCCAGAAATTGCACTGTTCTCATACAAATTCAGATCCACTTACCGTCCTTTAATGAAGATGAAATTTATCGGATGCCTTGCTCGTGCCGCAAAAGATGCTGGTTTGGACCCTCTTCAAGGCCACACCATCAGAATAGGTGCCACATTGGAATATCTGCTGCGGAATGTACCTTTCGATGTGGTGAAAACCATGGGTTGCTGGGCCAGTGACACTTTTCAGCTTTACCTCCAGAATCATGCACAAATCCTCGCACCATAGCATCAGGAAATTCTCACATTACTTTATTTGTCCTTAAACAGACTTACTACACTTAAGTGTCTTGTTGAAAGGTGGATCTACTTGTCCAACATTTCAACTTGAATATATTCAGAAAGGAAATGTTGAGGTATATTGATATATATGTTTTATTATGCTTCACACTAGAGAAATATGAAATATGCCAGGTAAATAATGTGAGAGAGAGCAAACAAGTTTTGAGATAAGTAGGTTAAGCTGATTAAGGAGATTAAGGAATGTGAGAATTTCCTGATGCTATCTGCAAGCAACTCCCGTTCTCCAAGATGAATTCCTGCGCCTCACAATGCCGCAAGTTCATTAAGAATAGATAAAACAAAACTTTCAAAGTAAGCAGTCACCCTCCTCCTAATGTCATGGGTATCTTCGGTTTGCTCGATGTGTCGTCGGACTCCTACAACCTTGGGAATCGCAGCTCACCTTTTTCTGACAGGACACGCAACTCGGGACCGGGAGGCGCTTCGTGCCTTCACCCAAACTGCTCAGAACATTCATTTATCGTCGTCGTCACTTTATATTAACACTTGAAGTAATATTGAGCCAAGTTTTGAAAGATTCAACTGCATCTGAGTGAATCGCAAAGAGTGGTTTGCTCTGTTTCGATACTTTCAAATATGAGGCGAAACAAATACAACAATTTTATTTGGACACATTGAATGCTTTGCTAGCACTCACTAGCTTGATGCATTGCTCGTGAGTCGTGCCCACTGTCCTCCGCACTGCAAATATGTGTGATCAGCTGTTTCATTTTGCAATTCAACTACTAGTAGCAGCTGCTCAATGTACTAGCGCTCACCGCTCATCTTAATCATCCTTGTGCACTTGCCAGCAATATTAATGGGTGTTGCCCGACACAGATCTGAAGCTCGTATGTCCCATCCAACCTTCAAGTCGGTGTACCATTTTCGCTGATACAACTAACATGGCATTGCATCTGTGCCTATTTCAACATTAGCCCTCACACCTTCAGTTTCTCACAACAAAAAGACTATTTCTGAACTTATCAATGTGGCAGAGAACTTACACTTTGTTCTAGACTAGTGTACGATCACCCATCCTGGCCGTGTCATCGCTTCATCAACCTACTGTAGGTTTTCTCACAATGGAGCATTCACAAGGACACCGACGATTTGACTCTATCACATATCTAGGATGCAACACCCTTGCATTGCATTCAAATTTCACAGGGTTACCCTGAACATCTCGATTTAAGAGAACAGTACAATTTCTCGCCGGTCATATCATCTGAGTGCTACCCACTAAAGGAAAATGGGAACGAGGAGATCATGATTAGCACATTACTACTGCCAGTGTGTCTTAGCTTTTTTTTGGAAAATACTTTCTAATCTACTGGACCCCCGGTGTCCTTTGCTTCTAAGAGTCGCAAATGTCTTGATATGAGGCATACCCCCATCAGTCCGCTGTTCCCATCAGCAAAAACCTTCGCATCTAATTCCAACTAATTGCTGGTAATTCTTGATAATTGGTGGAATTTCCGATAATTAGCAGTTTTAGAAGATTAGATGAATTATGTTACCTCTTGATAATCGATTGAAAATCCTCGAAAATCCTCGATAATTAGAAGGTATTGGTGAACAATTTTTGCACTATTGTCTTTACATTTGGATAGATAGATTTGAGTTTGCTGGCTCAGATCATACAATCACACTGAATGTTACATGAAAAAATAAGCTTTTGATTAAAGAAGGGTATCTAATAGGTAATATATGTTCGCAACCATAGTAGCATCATATGAAACCATCAACAATGAGATAGCTATTGAGAATGAGTCAGTGACTAGTCAGAGTCATCATCCATCATTCCATCAATGTCAAGGAGATTGAGAGCTGCATCTTGCTCTGCAGTTTTCTCAGTATGAGTGCACCTCAAAAGCCTGTAATGTCGAATCAATATGCGACGAATAACTCAGACCAAAGACCAGAAAATCTCACTGTACAGCCTCGTAAATGTTGGCCATCATGCGATGGAATTTTGTCGGTACTTTATCCCTCATATTTTCCAAGAACTTCACATGAAAAAAGTAAGTCTCACTGAACTGATTACCTGAGAAACTGAACTTCGCAGGTGAACCCACTGACTTCCACAACAGTGCAGCATACACCTTGAAAGAGAGTCAGGACAGGCATAAATGGAAAAGAAAAGAAATACTGCAGTTACAACGAGAGCCACTATGGGGATAGGAACCTCCAGATGGTTCGCTTTGTTTTGCGCGATCTCAATAAAGTGTTGTGCAAAACGGACACCGACAGACTGTGCGCCATTGAAAATGCAGCCGTGAATTAGGGCGATTAAGAATTCGCCCTGATAGGGCTTGTTCGGTATGGGTTTAGGAACACCTTGAGCCTAGTAATACAAAAATGTGAGCAAACATGACAGCGAATAGAATTAGTATCAACTTGCGTCAAACTTCATCACGTAGATATAGGCATGCTGCACAAGAAGACTTTTGGCCTTGTCGTTGTCTATGTGCCCCAGACAAAAGTAACCGGAGACGCCTGCCAATGCATCATCTTTCAGTTCACGGCACAGGATTGGGATGCGGGCATCTACCTATTTTCCCACCGGGCCATTTACATTAGCACTGATGGACTCAGATTCTCACAGAAAAGACTCACCAGGGCAGCCAGCAGCATGATATAGTTCTCGTCCAAGCGCAGACGCTTTTCAATCTCATGCAGACCCAATTCCCCAGCAACAGTTAGCAATGACTTGTGTGAAAGCTGATTTTTGTCGATCAGTTCTGGGAACCCATCAACAAACACAAGGTGACTCTTTGCATCCAAAATCGCCCATTTAACGACTCTCTTTGTATCCAGGTTCTGATCAAGGAGCTTCACATTCCCTGACTCAGTTATCACTAGGTGTGCTTTACTTTTGGCCACGGGAGGTACAGGCATCCTCGAACTTCTTGTTGTAGTGCTTCCTGCATTGTCCGAGTCTGGATCACCACTAGATTCAGAGTCTGAGACCGCCACATCATCAGCCCAGGCAGGGATCTGAATATTTGATTATATTAGTAATAGTAGCTCCAAAAAACGCTGAGGTAAGTTCTGACCTCTGTTGTGTGTTTGTGATCACGCGCAGTTGGCTTTGAATTTTCATGTGATGCTGTTTGATGGTGATACTGTTGTCGACGATACTGACTTGGAGGGAGGGCCAATGACTCTGGGACCTCATCAAAGAGCTTTCTTGTGATCGATCTTGGTGACTCATTCTCTCCTTCATCAATGTCCGAATCATCCAAATTCGAGCCGTTTGGATTATCGGAGTCGACCTCACGATCCACAGTAGCATCGTTGTTGTCATCTTCGTTTTGATGAGCTTTGGCTGGCGTGGTGCTTCAGACTACAATATTCAAATTCAACCAGCTTGTAAATTTTTTTGTTCTACTAATGAACTACTAACAAACCTTTCTTTTGAGCTCTAAGGTCTTCATCCATGGACTCGGCATCCTCATCATCTGAGTCTCTTACTATGGTATGTGACTGCTCTAATCACAATCAACCGCTAACATCTAGGTACAGTATCAAATCCACACTTATTTTTGCTGGATGGTTTCACGCCTGGTGCTGAAGTGGCGGTCTTCTTTTTCACCTGACTGGTTGGTGCTGCAGGCTTCTTCTTCTGCATAGTGAGGTCCACTGGCACTTCTTGAGGACCGGTGGTCTGGTTTTTTGATCTACTTTTCGCTTTGTCCACATTCCAGACTATGATCCAAACTTTGGTGAGTGTCACACATTAATAGAATTGTTTTCATCTCACCAGCGTTTTCCAAGGCTTTTTTCTTAGCATTGTGCGGCGCTGTCAACTGTTACAAGAACATCTAGATGCTTGGGCCCCTACTATTTTTCTTCTCATCCTCCTCATATCAGCCCTCGCATCACATCCTTACCCCGACCTCACTCTCGTTATCCTGGTCATCCTTGCATTCCCCTTCGCCCTCTACCTGTCACTGCAGCAAAGCCAGTACATCTGGCCGGATCCTTTTGCTGACAAAGCATACCCATGCTCCATTTCACCACCTGACTGATCCTGTGGACAATCCCTCTGCCCTTACCATCCAGACGGTAACCTATGATACGATGCACGATGCATCCCCTTTACCCTTTTCCCTTTCTTGATCTATGACTCGGTGCGCAGTCGCACATGCACATGTATATTTAGTTCCGCAGTTACACAATTGTTCCCCTGCGCGTTTCACTTCTTATTTCGATCTTTGACTCACTTTCTTATCTGCACGTTCAGGTTCACTCGTGTCTCACCTCAAACGTGCTTTCCTTTTATGGTCTTACCCTTTACCGCTTACTCTTCTTGGTAGTACGAGTTATCATCCATTAATACACTTCCTGTCCTCTATATAAACTTGCTACCATGTACCATATTCCTTAACTTGAATCTACTTGGTTCTTGACCTCCTACTCTCACAAGAGTGATTCCTTCTGCCTAGCCAGCAGTCTATATTCTATCTTCTTATCTGCTCATTGCGGATAAGTCCTTAGTCTCGATCTTTACTCATTGACTTCGTCAACGAGCAAAGCCCCCTGTTAACTAGTCGGACTTCTGTCCTTCTAATTAACGACGATCTTATGATTAACCTTCGGGTGTCATAAGCCTTGGCAGATACACTTATTGTCTAGCACCCGCTTGACATAAGCTACCCAATTTGGACATAGGCGTCAAATCTTACTTGCTGAAGCCTCACCAAGTAAGACCCCTAACCTTGGGCCAGCCCAAGGACGTCCTCGACCGTTGACGACACACGCTCTGTTTGAGCATCGCCAACAGATACCATCCAAGTCGTAACATCAACGCACATGATAAGAGCCTCTTGCATGACAATATATTCACTTACTGTGGGTGCTACAAGGTGCGGACATTTTGTTGTTTTCTTACTAATGAATGATAATGAATGATGGTACTAGTGACCTTGAAAGACGGGACAGATATTAACCTGAGGATGAAGGAATGTGGGTGTGAGGAGGTATGTCTATTAAGTTTTTCGTTAAGGAATATATGGGGAGCTAAATTTCTAGTTTACAGTCCGCCAATTGCAACTATGGAAAGTACACTAGTGTCGTCCCTGCAGACTCTATTGCATACCTGCACTGCCAATGGGCGCCTCTTTCAAGTTATTCGGTACCATCACTCTTCGCACTTACCATTTACAACCACATTTGCCCTGCAATTCGAACATGCAAACCTGCCCAGCATGTAGGCACGAAGGCCTTACTTTCACTGGCCTTAGCCAGCATTTGGCCAAGAGTCAAGACCCCCGCTGTCAAGCGCTCTATCGCTCACGTCAACCAGTCAACCGCACATCCACTGAAGACCACCATATGGAAGCTGAGGAAGAACCGGTTGAACCACCCATCTTTGAAGGTGACGACTTCGAGGGTGAGAACTATGGTGATGGTGAAGTAGACTATGAGATGGAGTGGTGTGATGATGTATCTGAGTCTGAGTATGCTGATAGCGACTCAGATGATGGCATATCCATGGAACCAGAGTGGAAGCCTCCTGTCCCTGATCCTGTGGGAGACTGGCTGCAGGTCCAGGAAGATGAAGTTGCAGAAGAAGATCCTGGCCGTGATGATCGCATGCAAGTTCAAGAGCGTGCGCAAGGACATCATGGTTTCGTAGCAGTGCCATATCCAGATCCACGGGCAGGCCAAGTGATAAGGCACCACGCTGATGACGATGCCGCCAACACGAGATATGGAGCGTGTTTCGATGATGGAAACAACCCGTATTTTCCTTTCTGCTCCCAGATTGACTGGGAGATTGCAAGATGGTCGAAACTGCGCGGACCCAGTTCTATGTCATTTACTGACTTGCTAGCAATCGACGGAGTGAGTACTTCGCTATTCACATATATTATAAATGTCTGACCGTAAATTCTACTAGGTCAGGGAGTCTTTGGGGCTCTCCTTTAAAAATGCGAAGGAGCTGAATGCAATCATTGACTACGAGTTGCCAACTGGATGCCCGAAATTCAGGCATGAACAGGTTATTGTTGCTGGCGAGGCTTTTGATGTGTACTACCGTGATGTTATCGACATTAAGGCACTCTACGGTGATCCCGATTTTGCGGATTATCTCGCATTCACTCCAGAGCGGCATTATGCCGACAAAGATCAGACCACATGCTTGTTCCACGACATGCATACAGGGAAGTGGTGGTGGGACACTCAGGTACGAAGGATCATCTGCATTTGTTGGATTAAATACTTACATTTGTCTTAGAAAAAGCTTGATCAACGCTGTCCTGGAGGCACAATCATACCAATCATCATTTCATCTGATAAAACGCAAGTGACCCTGTTTCGCAATAAGGCTGCCTACCTGGTTTACCTGACAATCGGAAACATACCGAAGGAGATCTGTCATAAACCTTCACACAGCGCACACATCCTCCTTGTATCACGCGTGCATGTCTTGCATACTGGGCCCACTCAAAAATGCGGGATTGGATGGTGTCAAGATGCACAGTGGTGATGGCGCTCTTCGCCGCTGTCACCCTTTGTTTGCCTCCTTTGTCAGGGATTATCCAGAGCAGCTCTTAGCTACGGGCGTGAAGTTTATGGAGTGCCCTAAGTGCGACGTTGACGCTGGTGACACCAGGAGCAACACAGTAGCCTTTCACCTGCGCAATCTGGGCTCAGTGCTAGATGCACTTGCTGCTCTTGATCATGGAAGTCTTGCATTTGTCTGTGCGTGCGCTGCTGTAGGCATCAAGCCCATTGTTCACCCATTCTGGGAGGATCTCCCCTTTGCAAACATCTTTCGTGCTATCACCCCTGATGTACTACATCAGCTGTACCAGGGCCTAGTAAAACATCTTGTCCAGTGGCTCTCAGAAGTGTGCAGAGCAGCTGAAATTGACACTCGATGTCACCGTCTCCCTCTGAACCACAACATACGATTATTTACAAAAGATATCACCACCTTGTCATGTCTGAGTGGCAAGGAACATGCCCAGATTTGCTGATTTCTACTGGGAATCATCATTGACATTCGCTTACCAAACAATTTGAATGCAAGTCGTCTCTTACGTGCAGTGCAGGGACTACTGTATTTTTTGTACCTCGCACAATATCCCTGCCACAGCTCCGAAACTCTAGAACTATTGCAGGTGGCACTAGACACTTTCCACGACAACAAGGGTATTTTCGTCGACCTTGGTATATGGAAGAATTTCAACTTACCAAAGCTCCACGCTGCTCGCCATTACCCCCATATGATCATGCTGTTCGGTACAACAGATAACTACAATACTGAATACACCAAACACCTCCACATTGACATTGCAAAGGACACTTACCATGCGACAAACCACAAGGACGAATTCATTCAAATGACTGCCTGGTTAGAACAAAAGGAGAAGATACTTCGCCATGACAAGTATATTCGCTGGCGGATTTCTGGTAGACACAAGTCTGTTGCTTATTGTTCACATCCTCCTGACATGAGCTTTCGTCGTGAGCAAGTCATGACAAAACACCCTAGTGCAAAGGCTGTTAGCCTGCAGAAACTTGTTGACGATTACTGGTGCGACCCATTTCTGCGAGGCATTGGCATGCTACATTGCTCGACTCAACAATTCCCATCATCATATTCCACGAGGTCAGGAACTTGACGACTTGGCCATTGATGTTCATTTTCCTTTCTGCACGCTACCCGTTTTTCACAAGGTTAAGTGGGTGTCATTGGACACCCGTGGCCATGGCGAGGCATCTGTCACGCTTGACAGTATACATGCTAAACCACATCAATGCTCTGGTTCTCGTCTGGTGGCTCAACGATCTGATACAGCATTAGTGGATCAGAGGACAGGTGATCCAGGTTTGAAAAGTACGTGTTTTGATCAATTACTATACTATGTGTTGCTGATAACTGGTATGCAGGTTTGCGGGTGGGTCGAGTTTGTGCATTGTTTGCTTTGCCACCCAGATCAATACCAATGTTATTTTCACCTACTGTCCAAGTACCCAGTCATCTTGCATACATTGAGTGGTTCATGCCATTCCCCCCAGCACCTGACCGGAACCATGGTTTCTACAAGCTCTCTCGGGTGCTAGCATGCGGTGGAGAGTGTTTGGCTTCCATTGTGTCCGTCGCCAATATTTTGTGCGGCACTCACCTTGTCCCAAGTTTTGGCACTGTTGTGCCACGTGAGTGGACGAGTGATACTGTCCTAGACGACTGCGAGAGTTTCTGGTTGAACTCGTACTTGGACAGACATACCTTTGCAAGGTTCAAATAATTTGACTGACGGTACTACCTGGTACCAGTAGCACGTAAGTTTCTCATAACAACTTTCTGTGAAACACCAGACTGATATCGCAATATACTAGTACTAGTGGAAGGTCAAGAATGGTTCCGCACTATCATGGCTTGGCCCAAGAACAATTCCGCACCTATTTACTTGTCCCAAGTACTCCCCCCCCCCCCCCCCCCAATAGATGGACCTCTCAATAGACGTCCATGACTGGACCAACCGTCTCAATGACAATGAGCATCACTTCGTCTCACACGTCCTCACCTTCTTCGCTGCATCCGACGGCATTGTTAATGAAAACCTCATTAAATGTTTCTCCAACGAGGTCCAGGCTGCTGAGGCCCAGTGCTTCTACGGCTTCCAAATGCCATCGAAGGCATCTTCTTCTCAGGTTCCTTCGTGTCCGAGTCCATCTTCTGACTCGAGAAACGTGGTCTTATGCCTGGTCTTACGTTCTCCAACGAGCTCATTAGCTGTGATGAGGGTATGCACACCGACTTTGCGTGCTTGCTCTTTAGCCACCTCAAGCATCGCCCGCACCCTAACACTGTCAAGTGCATCATTACTCAGCTGTTACCATTGAGCAGAAGTTCCTGATGGGACCGTCATTTCAATCACCTTACCCTTCTTGCCTGACTGTCTTTCCAGATGCTCGTTTTGTATGTGCGCGTGTGTGTCATCTGTGTGTAGAATAGTTAACATACATATCAGCTGCTGTATATAATGATCCAGACATAACAATCTAATGGTTTTATTTTCGTACATTGCTTGAAGTTTGTTTAGAAGATAACTTGAATGCCTTATGTATTATCAGGAATTTTTATTGACTGGTGGATCTTTAGACTATTAGAAGGTATTATGCTAATTAGATCAATTGTCGAAAATTTGGATAATACAGATAATTTGAACAAATTTAGGGCGGGAGGGTTTTCCTGATGCCCGCCGGCCGTTTTAGACGCGTACTTTGTTTGCAGGTTGAGTAGATGTAAGATGTGTCTCAGCTTGTCAAGTGCTTTTGGATGAGGAATGGAAATGAGATGATGAACGGCCCGGGGATGACGCGATGGCACCTATCGTCACTGGGTGTCTGATAATTTGCTTCAGGCGCACGAAAAGGTCCCCTGTATATGTAGCGTCGCCTTAGCATGTAAATTACTTATACCAATAAATCTATATGTTAGGAATGCACATCGCTATGACACTGAAATACAATGACTATCTTCAAGTCGTTACATGTTTCAACTGATCTTATGTCGCATGTATGGGCAGGCAGCTAATAGCACCAGTAGAATTTTTGTCCAGAGCATCTCTTTCACATATATTTTGCGACATCAAACAACTCAAGCAAGCACCACGACAAAACTTGGAATATATAAAAACAAAAACCACTCCCTACAGACGGCCTGCTGATTGTCAATCACATCAAGCTTCTCCCGTACTACACACTATTACTAGTTTCCACATAGACGCGTTCCTCAAAAGCAATTTAAGGCATATCGGTTGCTGTATCAGAGCAGGCCACGAGCTTAGCGTGGTATTCTCGAACGCTAAGGATGAGGCGTGGTCCCAGCACAGATAGCTGCACCGTGTGGAAGATTTGAACGAGACAAATATAAATCTGGATGTCCTGGGAACTTACGTGCTATAGAAATGATGAATTAGGTCGTATGTAGAGGTCGGTGACAGATCGGCATACCGATAAGAATTGTGGAAAGAGCAAACTGATCTGGACGGAAGAGACAGCCAAAAAACTAGCGCGCGCAAAACTTCAGCGGAATAATATAACCACGTTCACGTCATGAGCTCACCTTGCAAAGTAACTCATGTGAGTTTGCATTAACACCGTGAAACAGTCTCCGATAATACCTCCTGTTGAGCGTGTTCGGATTTCACGGAGGTGCTTCACAGCAATCCAGATCGCAAGACACAGAGTAAGAACCTCCCATACAGTAGCAAGTATCCAAGTCATGGAACCCAGAAATATAGAATTTCCTGGGTAGCCAATTCTGCACCTATATATGCCGGAAAGAATGTATTCCTCTGGTACATGTCAGTGAGCCTGATAGGCCTGAGCATGTCATATATAATAAAAGCTTACCCCCTGTGACCTGCTTCGTCACCATTGCGCCCATCACTTCGATGGGAATTCTGATGGCCAGGAAGGTGACAACGAGAAATATCAGCACCTTTCTGGATCCCTGATACATAGCATACAACCGAGCAATCGCGATGACTTGCATCATATTTCAATCAAGTTAATATCATCGAGGTATTATAACTCACCGCTCAGTATTACTTCTACAGCCTCATTCATCCAATCAATTACGTCAATCATCATACGGCCTGATGAATCCAGCAACATTCATTAGTTATCAGGTTCAGAGTATCACAGGCTCGCAAGACACTCACAACTGTGGGAGTCATTATATTGAACCAACGAGTATTTCGAGAATCTCACTTACCCCTGCATGGTAGTTCAGATCTTTGAACGGGAATGGAAGGCAACAGTGCGTAATACTCACTTCACCTGTCTTCGCAACCGTTGGAAGACTGACTGTATGCCGCACGTCACAAGAAAGAAGTAGAGTCTATGCAAGGAGACATACTCAACATGTTAATTCTGATTGTGAAAGACGGGCAATGAGCGCAACACCAATAGCTTGAACCTCAAAACGTACATAGAGAATGCTATTGCAACATATCGTGCCTAGGATATGTTCAGGTCAGTTCAGTCTGCTAACGCGCTTAGAAAATACAAGCTACATACAACAAGATACAAAACTGTCATTATAGACCAGCGTTGCCTCTGCCGCAAATTAGTTGCGGCATTTTCAAATCGTTCTTTTGATGTGGGAGTCCGCTCACCCAGATTAGTTCCACCTATAGAGCTGTTGTCAGCGAGATGGCTGCTCCTGTGATAGTGTCGACCTACCTCTTGTCCGAACATAAGTCCTAGAAACTTCATGATGTCAGTGACTTTTTCATACTTCATGTCACTCACCCCAATCGTATATTACCACAGCACAGGCAATAACTGTGAAACCGCAGCCAAGGTTAATTGAGCCGTCATCATGGTGATAATGCGGTTGGCTCTCCACGGACCTACAAAATAGCTGTAAAAAATAGTCGAGTAGATGGTTGGCCACCAACTGGGATCGTTTGAGATTATAGTCATACTATTAGAAAAGGGAATCAGCGAGCGGGGGAACTTGGTGGACGTTGTGGACGTATAACTTTGATTGCATTCATCGTGGTTGATATTATACCGAAGTGAGATTTGAAATTTGAGGGATTACTCATCGGTTTATCGAATATTGAAGTGTTTCAGCGTAGCTAGAAAAGGATTAATGTGCATCCTTGGATATATTTATATACTGCGCATACTAGGGTACGGACGATAAGTCAGCTTGGTGTTATTAACCTATGTTAATAATCAAGTGCTTGCGTAGGGTTATTAACAACCGACTTTTCGTCGGTACCCTAGCGCATACAATGACTCGCGAACTTTGAACGCCGCAAAATTTCAAGTCGAAGCTTCTGAAGGATGAGTATAGCTTACCGTCGCATTATGTGATATCCGTACTCTTCCATGTAGGTGTATCCACTTTACGCGTTATCTGTGCACCTGAGTTTGTTCGTACATTAACGGACATGTCTGAGACTTGCAGCAAACTCAACAGTATTTAAATTCTTTGGGTATAGTATAGTCCGGCAGAAGTCCAGCGAGGGGTTCGGCCTCGGCCCATCAATGACTCGCCATTGATCTAACACAGGTTTGTGGTGACTTGCGAAGTTGCGATACGACCAATTTTTACTTTCTCCTGATTCATGTACATTCTGATTAGTACAAAATCCAATTCCTCGTCATAAATCACGATCTACGTCTGTGATGACGAAGGCAGTTGTATGATTCACGCCAGTCAGTGGTTGATCAGACGGTCATTGGTCACCTTTACGAGGGCCGTCCTAGACGCTGCTGCATAGAAAAAGCTAACGATCAATAATGAAGTCCTCCATCTCCCCCGTGACATAGTTATTACATATGTACAATGACAAGTATAGTGACAAGCACAACTCTCAGATCTCATGAGCCATAAACACATATACAAAAAGTGCAAGACGTCAAGCAGATATTTCACATAGGCACCATACCTCCCTCACATGCAAAGTCGGTCGGACGCACGTCACTGGTAAGGAGCGCGAAAAACCGCGCTACCTTGCTTCGTGCGGAAAGGGGCACACCCCAGACCTTGAGATACTTCTTTACGTCCTGAGGAGTTGCTCCTTGTCCCCTGTGCGACACCGATTAGTCGTCAGGAACACCTTGATGATATTAACCAACTTACCCAGCCAAGTTTTGTGCCAAAGCCATGAAGCTGTCAATGTCCACTCCTATTAGCATCGTCAGCGCTATCTCAGGTCATCCAGAATCAGACGTGACATTACCATCAAGTTTGTACCAAGAGATTTTCTCGATCTCCCGAAGGAAGGTCCATGCCTTCGTATCTTGCTCGGTAGCGTCCTTGCCGCTAGAAATGGCTGCCGCCAGGTCATCTCGGCCAAAGAGCTGTAGCCAACGTTGGCGACGGGCTGCTAGATCAAGATCGGGGAATTTGATGGCTGCAACAGGGAAAAGTTAGCGATATAGCCGGGTAAGATAGCTGAGGTACGGACTGGCTGAGAACGGCATAAGCAGTGCCTGCTGCTCATCCGTCAATACCGCAGGCCACAGACAGATACATCCATAGAATTTGAATTCTTGAGTCATCAAATTGATACGTTCCTGACGGAGAATTAGTCATGCTAGCATAGCACCAACGATACAACAATCAAGGACATACAGGACCATCTGCACATTCACGGTTCATAAAATACTGTGTGATGTGTCTTCAGAAGGGGTTTAATGGATTATATGAGACGATACGTACGTCCCCGCGGTCTACGACTATCACCGCATTCCACTTCATCGCAAGCTAAGCAGCCACGTCGAGTCAGAGATGTAACATACATAGCCTGCGGATGGTACGTACCGATGCTACTTTGGCGGCCCAAGGTTGCACATTGGCAGGGTCGCATGTCATTGGGATATCACCGGCCCGAATGTCAAGCATCGGGCGCTTGAGCATGTTGCAGATCGCGTGAGCAACTGTCTTTTTGCCGGTTCCTAGGGCCCCTTTCAGGAGGACATTCTACAAATAGTGAAGGTAAACAAGAGTCATGCAGGAGTATCCCGTCAAAACATACCATTCCTTCCAGAGCATTCTCTCGCTGCGGATTGCCAGGAGAACATCCAATGGTATCCAATATGGATTGAATGAGATCCTGCAACAAACGCGTTAGCTCGCGAGACAATAATTCCAGAGCTATTCCTGCCGTACCATGGTCTGTTGATCCTTGACCAGCTTGCTCCACGCATGTTTGTCGTAAACAGATTCATCACAATTCAAACCCTTGAACGTGATCCATTCCTGCACACCAAGGTTGGTTTGAAGATCAGTAAAAACGGGTAATGTACTTACGTGATTTTCGATGTCATATCCTGCAAACCAGGACAGGCGATCGACCGCAAGCGCCTCCATGTTTTCCAAAGGCAGCGGTGGAAGGTTATCTGTCATGGGGGGAGGGAAGAACATGTTTGATTACGATAGACGGTGAAGAATTGATTTGGTTAGATGGGAAGGTTTAATGTCGGTACCAGGGAATCCATGGAGGTTATATATGAGAAACTGAAGGGTGGAAATGTGGAATATAGGACTATGCAACAAGGTCCATGCAATAGCGGGCAAAGCAAGAATGGCTCGAGTGTGAGCCAAGGGACAGTGAGCGATATAGTGTGGAACATGAAAATTACCCGTGAACAATGAAGATGGGAAGTAGAAGCGTACAATTGTCTCATGGCTCAGGCAGCTGCATGCGAAGTGGCAAAATGCCGAATGTGGTGTCGATATGTTTGTTCTTACCTTCAAATCACATTCAGCAGGCTTCGTCTGATGGTCGATGAGTTATGTCGTGGGAATCACAATGGCTTCGTCTTTTCGTTTGCGCATTGTAACTAGGTCTGGTGTTTTAGCCATAATCATGCGTATCGGCCGGGCCGACAATCAACTCGTCTGTGGTAGTAGCCTGGACATAAGCCTATGCGTCATCTGTAATCTCGTTTCAGTACATTGTAAATTGAAAGCGGACGTTCAATGGTCCATTGATACATAAGAGATTCGGTTCGTTGGTGTGGGAGAGCCTGTACATGCTAAAGAAGTGGGTAATGTCAAGGTCAGTCATCAACAAAAGTAGTAGGCTAAGGTCGAAGGGGACACGCGCATCCTGTGAGACTTGCTTCTCCTAGACTTTTATTGCCGAGTACTATACGGACAAAGAAGTGGAAACACCAGTGGAGGTTTGGAAGATGTAATGAATAACTTCACCTCTAAGTATTCTCTGCCCCATCAATAAGTCTGGGTCGGGCGGCCTTGCCTAGTTGTATTGATTCCATCTGTGAAGTATAAAATATACTGCATCAGCAAAAGAACAGACGATAGAAGAGGGTAACTCACTCTATCCAAATGAAGTGATCGACACACGTATCCCTGACTCACCCGCAAAGACTAGAGCACACATGGCCCAAACATTAGTAGCTCACAGTCCGTGCAGCCCTGGACCAACAAAAGAAAAATGTGTACCGTTTGTCTATCACGTCGTCCATTGATCAAACCAGGTGCTGCCACTCCCACTCCTAGGCAATACTCGAGTCTCGTCCATCTCGCCTTGTCCAGAAAGTAGTAGGATTACGAATTGAAGCCCGAAGCAGGGCTACTATCTCAGGAGTTTGAAATTTCATAGGTGCCGGTCGTGCCGGAGGTACTTCCGTTCATATCATCTGCTCTCGCTCAGGGTTACTAAGCTTAAGTTTCAACCATGTGCATGAATTCTGTACGACCTTTTTATCGCTCGCTGCTCGAGATACAGTTGAGAACCTCTCAACGGACTTTACGGTGGCCCTCTCAACGACACAACACCAGCAAGTTCTCGAGACTTTCTCGCGACTCGATATTCTTTCCCAACTTAAGGATCACCGCACGTACGAAATTGAAGAAACCTTCTTTCCAAGTTGCTATGGAGGGTCGTTCCGAGATTGAATACAACATGAGGTCCATTTGCAATCCACGAAGAGGACAGCGAGAATTTTTCCTTCCTCGTCGAAGCTAGCTACTGCTAATGATCATCGTCATCTGCCAAATCCAAACTCCTCGCTTCGCCTCCATTCTGACCACGTCAATACATTCTCACCATGACCCATAGTCAGAATGATTAGGAGTCTACGTGTCTCCTTCACATTAGGGTGGTACTACAATCAACTCACAACACAAACATTTAGTTTTAGTAGTGATCAGCAATATCTTCGTCTCACCCACCCATATGCAATGCTCGACTCGGAGTCTCGTCCACCGTGCCATCTCAAGAAAGCAGACTGCGAAATGAAGCCCGAAACAGGGTTATTGTCTCTTGCTGAAGAACTGATGTCTTATATTCTCAGCTTTCTTCCTTGTCGAGATATTCTTCGTTGCACATCTGTGAGTCACAATATCGATCTATGATCGTGTCGATGTGATCCTCGTGCTAGTAAATATAATTCTACACTGATAATGCTCTTGTAGGTGTGTAAGACCCTTCGTCAGACGTACATGTCCTCCTCCGAGCTTCAGTATATCGTCGAACTCAATGGCCAACGGTTGCTCCCTGTCTCCAACACGAACAACCACACTCCTACTTCCAACTGTCTACAGACCTTGAAAGACAGGGCCCACGCATGGTTCAAGCTTAACATGCACTCTTTCAAAACAATCACCATACAAGACAACTCACTCACGAACAAAAGGCTCGTTATCGACGGGCATTTTTACTCGTGGAATTTTCGTAGTGACCTGGCCATGATAATTCCAATATTACCAAAGCCCTCGCAAAGAAAAATCGAGCGCTGCTGGTCTTCAGCAACATTGTCCTCGGTACCCCACTCAATTATGGATGTGTTGATGGACCCAGCGCAAAACCTGATCGCCGTCGCGTGTCGTGTTCCTTACGAGAATGATCCTCTCACTCGGATGTTCAATATTAAACTTGGAGCCCTAGATGGTGGTATTCACCCACAAGCTGCTGGACGGACACTAGTTCTGGTGCCGCCCGATAGGTTCAGTGCAATGTCTACGAAGCTCGAGTGTTGTGGGAGGCATATAGCCTTGCAGTATTGCTCGTTTTCTGTACCTGGTGTGACTCGTTGCACGCAAGACTGGCACCTGCATATTTGGGATTGGAAAGATTCGACGACATCGAAGGTGAGGCTTTATCTGAAGTAGTCCAAAGACTTGATGATTAATTTTGAATTCAGAGCTTCCTATCCTTCCCACCCGACATCCAGGTTGATTTCTGTTTCCTTGGAAATGATAGGTTGCTCGTTGTCGTTGGCGGCGATCTGACGGTCTATTCAATCGAAGATATGTCTCAGACGCCACGTTTGCTGGCGTGTTTCCGATTGCCATTCCCATTGTCGAACATACAATGCCTCCTTCCGATGGATCATACCGAACAGATGCAGATGCAAGCCCAACCACAAACAGTGACGCACACCTCAGACCCTACACATCAACTACTATGCCTCATTGGGTCATATAATACTTCCACTGTGGTCTTCATCATCTCTACGAGGATTTTCTTCGACCTTGACGAGGTTGCAGCGACAATGCCGAAACCATGGGGATGTTGGGGCCCTTTGAATACTCGTATTTTCTGGTATCTCCAGCAATGCAAAGTCCACGTTTGTGGAAATCGAGTTTTGCAGGCTATCAGGAAGACTACGCCAAATAAGAGTCGTGTCAAGCACGAATTACGTCTGATGGACTTCAGCCCAATGGCTGTGACAAATAGGCGGGGTCTTGGGCGTGTGGTTAAAGAGCCGTCTACGATAAAAACGAGTCACTTGGTGGAGAGCGCCACCGAAGAAGAGAGCTTCGAAATTACAACATCCTTGCCTTACGTCGATGTCGTATTGGATAGGAAGATCAATGTTCGCGACTTGAAGGGCATGTGGCTCGACAAGGATAGGATTTATTTGCTCAACGCAATTGAGGAAAGTCGAGGTTCTTGGTTTCAATGGCGATCTAGCAGGTTCAAGGTCATCGAAGTCTAGAGCAGAGCTCGTCGTAATCATATATGTCAGCTGAGCACAATATTGGTAGTTACTTATGAAGATAGATTGTATCCCACTTCTGGCGTAAGCACGTCATTGAGTGCGCCCATGCGACCAACGCATAGCCGACCACCTCCCGAAGAACCGCGGGAGTTGTCCAAGATAGCTGTTCTTTTCCAATCAATGGTTCATGGAACAATTCGTCGTTCCTTACAGGCACTTGTAAAGGCTGTAATTCTTATCCTCCGGATCCCTTGATTTGGCGGAACAAGATTACGGAAAATAAGTAACGCTGAGGCGCTCAATCTTTGTGACCCTGTTTCCAAGCTCGCTGTTTTGAGATTGACGAATTTTGCACCTGAGGAGTGATATGTCAGAGAACCTGAGTGATACATACACAATCGCGAAGGTCTAAAGCGTGCCGCATGCCTTCAGAGGACGCAAATGCCATCAAGTGCTTTGATAGGTAACCAGATAAACGTGAAAAGCATCATCTGTACAAACTGAATGGCTACTGAGAGTCTAATTAGATACCGGCGCAGCAGATGTTACATTTTAGGGTGCTATCCCAGACGATTTCGTCACCTTCCTCGCAGTAAACGTGTGGAGGACCTTGGCACCGATAAATGCATGAATCAGCAGAAGCTGCATTCACCCCGACCGCAGCGGCAAGGATGGCAAGGTAGTAAGTGAACTGGATCTTCATGACGTCTAGCAGCTTATATACATCAGTGATGGCCGTCATTGCCGGGAAATCGCTCACCGCACAATTTGATTGTGGTGTACGCAAAGGTGCTGATAGTGGCACGTCCAGGAAGAACTAAATGCAATAGATATGTCGCTCAAGTTGCTTTAGTCTTCAAGCTTCAAGTCTCATGATTACTCACGTAGACGGTGCGATTATCTTCAAGTTTGAACTTGGGATCTGTGATACTTGCCATTCAATTTATATCAACCGTGTGGCAGATCTGGTTCTGCCTAAAGGTACTCATACGTGGCAGCACCACGTCAGGGACAGCCAACATGTTGCTCATAGCGACTAGACGAAACGTTCACGTGGGGTATTTCAAGTTGGCCCGTTTCAGCAGCCAAAAATGACAGCAATGGCGTGGAACCAGCTGCGTCACATTCAGCTAAGTCTTCTTGAATCAAGATGAGTAGCTAATTCAATGTCTGTAAGCCACTTACACTGGTCACATATTTTTGTAACCCTGGTACGCATCTACTCGCTCCCACCCTAGCTCAAAGTCAAGGTGGTGCCATCATGGCTGAGACTCAAATATTTCCTCCTCTCATCCCCGATAACATGTTTCAAGATGCTACGGTCACATCCCGCTCTCGATATCGACAGGAAAGACCTCCAAGTTAGGTGGCAGGTAGTCCCAAGTGGCAGGAATTCAACAATTCAAGTCGAGCGCGAGTTGAATAGGTACCGTGCCCGTACGCTCGTTGCCTGATGGGCCCAGGTCATCCGCCAACGAAGAGAGATCGTAGTCGTTTAAGACGCCCGTCTTTCGGGTACCACATCAAGGTTCTAGGGCTAACACCACGATTATAGACCTCTTCTTTCCACAGAGTGAGGTGTCCTGCAGGCCATGTTAACGAAGAGCCTCATAACTGCATTCAAAATACGTACATAAAATACATTGGTGCCACAAATCGAAAAGCTGGTTGGCGTGGAGCTCTGTGATTGGGTTGAGCTTGCGGAATACGAGAATGTAGAGCACGCGACTCCCCGTAGTGGGTTTCAGAACATCGAGCGCTTCTCGGGTGGCGAACGTAGATGCGTGAACGTACTGTGTACAGTTGCGTGCCTCTTAGCGATTCCCAACCTTTTTCAGGATCTCCGGCTCACTAGTGCGATCCGCCTCTCCCCAAAATATCTTGGCCACCATCCCATCCTGAAAGTTCCCGTATTTCTCCACAAGTACCTCACTGGTGACAGGGACCACATTGGTGGCCCATCCGACACCGACCAAGCCGATGTTCTCACTGACGACTGAAGCTCCACGACTGTTTGGGGTGGACTCTAATTTACGATCACCTTCAACTGGTCCATTTGCGCGTGGCGGAGTAGATGATGTGCCAGTCCCTCCAGTAGGGGACATGACGGTAGGTGTTCAATGATAACACTGGCTGAGTGTGGTGAGCAGAACTACTGAGGTGGAAAAAAGTGAGGACAATAAAGACTAATACTTCCTCTTGCCCTTTATCCGGTCAACCAATGTGGCGCAAATAGAGTGAACCATCGATCAATCTGATATGTGAGATGTGGAGGTGGTTGTGAACTTACAGTTACTTAGTTACCTACTAGCCCTAGGGGGAGCTCAGAGTAGACCGCTTTTGCTGTTGATGCATGTGAGCACTAAGGGTTAGCATATGTTATATAAGCAGATAACCTACTACTAATATCGCCACTCGCGGCTAAACCCAGGTGCACCCAGGTGCACCCAACCGTCTTGGTGTGTACAGTATGTCTGCTCAAATGGCTCGAAACCAAGAATACCCCTTGATTTGGCGGAACAAGATATTTTACCGAAAACAACGCTGATGCGCTCAATCGTTGTGACCCTGTGTTTCCAAGCTCGCTGTTTTGAGATTGACTATTAAATCTTGCACCTGAGTGATTTTTTTTTTTTTTTTTTTTTGTATCCTTGTTTATTGTCCGGTGGGGCGATGCCCTATAGTAGATAATACCTACAGTATGTACCTGTTTCTAATTGCGCTATGTATTTGGATGACTTTGCTAATGGTCCCTGGCGGTTAGGCTAGGACTGGGACACCAACTGAAGGCGAGTGATGATGGGTGGGTCAAGCAATGTTCTGCTTGACACTGGTTCTGTCTTTGTTCATGTTGTGTTCTTGGGTGGGGTTACATCTCCGAAAACTTATTCCAGCCTTCTAGTTCGTGCGATGTAACGGAACAATATCAGGAAATTCTCACATTACTTTATTTGTCCTTAAACAGACTTAATACACTTGAGTGTCTTGTTGAAAGGTGGATCTACTTGTCCAACATTTCAACTTGAATATATTCAGAAAGGAAATGTTGAGGTATATTGATATATATGTTTTATTATGCTTCACACTAGAGAAATATGAAATATGCCAGGTAAATAATGTGAGAGAGAGCAAACAAGTTTTGAGATAAGTAGGTTAAGCTGATTAAGGAGATTAAGGAATGTGAGAATTTCCTGATGAATAGTTTAATGAAGTCGCGGTTGTTGAGGAGCATGTGAAGTTGACTTATGTTGGTGCCCGCTTCTTGGTGTAGTGCTGCTCGTTGATGTGCATATCTTGGACATGTGAGGAAGTGTTTGACATTTTCTTCGTGTTTGTTGCACTGCAGGCATCATGCAGTAGGAGATTTGGATATTCGGTGGAGGTATTTGTTGAGGGGGGCGTGACCTGTGTGGAGTTGAAACAGGAGGGAGCAGAGACGTCAAGAAAAGTCTTCAATAAGGTTGGTGAAATGATCTGATGGCGTGGAGGGGTCAATTGTGCATATTCTGTCATAATGTGGTGAGTCTCGCATTGTTGCTTTTGCTTCGTCTTTGATGAAGTCTTTGAATTTCTGTTTTGCGATGGCCTTGCTGCGGGGTAGAATGGCTGGCATGCGTGTTCGGGCCTTCCCTTTCAATGATCTTGGGAGATGGGCTGTCTCTGAGGCTTGGCCTGTATGTCTGCTGCTTTGTTTCCTGCTATGCCCTTGTGACCAGGGGTCCACCAAATTGTGAGCTTTTGTCTGTCCTCATTGGGTAGGAGGGATCTGAGGTTGTCTAGGAACTTGTCGACAAGATAGTGACCTGGTTGGGATTGGAATGTGCTTGTTGATCTGATTGCGGCCTGGTTGTCCACTCCTAGTGCCATGGTGCCTTTTCCTCCTGCCTCTCTCAACAACTCGACTGCTAGGATCACCCCCACTATTTCTGCTTCGTACACTGTGTGATCCTCTTCCTTTCCCAGGTAGAATTGTCTCTCGCTGAGCATAACTCCCCCTCTCATCAATACCGCTGTGCCTCCCACTCCCCCATCTATTGCTGACCCATCCGAGTACACCCTAAGATCTTCGCTCGCTTCCTCCTCCTCTCTTGCTGCATCTTTCTCCTTGCTTGCGATGCTGATAGCTACGTCTGGCTCCCATTTGGTGAAGTGTCTTACTGGTAGGATCTTCTCCGTTGTTGCTGGGTCCATCTTAAATTCATTGAAGAGTCTGTGCAGTGGGGAAGGGTGTCTCTTGTGGCCCTTGTAGTTCCTTTTCTTGCAGAAATTGGACGCCGCCATTATGTGCTTTGACAGCGGGTGGGATTCTGGAAGGGTGGACATTCTGAGAGTGGCTCTGTGGCACGTATAGCAGTAGGACCTGTTGGAAATGGAGAACATTAGCAGTGGCTGTCTAACATGTCAGATGCGGATGAACGAAGGCCCCCTGTTATGTTTAGTGTTGCCATTCTCTGGACGCGAGCCATCTGGGAGGCGAAACTCCTTACACCTCTTCCTCCTTTCTTGCCTCTTCCCTTTGATACCAGGTTTGTGCACCATATGTCCGCTGCGTATAACATCTTGGGGAGGACTACACATTTGTATAGTTGGTTCATGAGTCTTCCATGGATGCCTTTAGTCGGTTTGATCATGCGGTTGCATGCCATGACGTATTTGGTGCCTTTTGCCATGGTGTGAGCGGTGTAAGAACCGACGGGGCTCTCACTGCAAGTTCAAGAGGGGTGTGGAGACCAAGACGTGAATACGAATCTGAGATTAATATATGAGAGATAGACTGAAATGAATGAGTGCAAAACAAAGTGACTTGAATGAGTGGATTTTATTGCCTCAACAGTCGTGAATGTGCATGGCCATTATATACCTCAAATGCTAAGGGTCCTCGGGTATGAATGATTAGGTGAAAATGGGGGCAGAAGGGATGTGGTGTTGCGCCTGACAGGGTAAGGTAGAGCACAGAGACAGAGTAGGAAATATTAAGAGAGTGGCAATATGAATGATTATGTTTTTGATGGAATTGGGAATGGCGAACTGAGAATAGTGACAAAAGGCAGCTGAGGGTTGAGAGTGCCTGAGAATACAGAGTTGAGATCGTTGTTGGCGGCGTGCTGATGGTGGTCAAGGTAAGCGTTGAGACGGCTATCTCCGTCTTCAGATGATTGGTAATCCTTACACCTCCCCCCAACTACAGATATCAACCGTCCTCGGTTGATCCCTTCAACAAATCTATATGTCGAACGAGTCTGGTAGTCCTGCGATTGCGTCTCTGTCAATGAGCTGAGTGACTTTGAGCCTGGTTGGCGAGCGGGAATGGTAAGGAATGAGACGAAACACGGCAAATTTGAGCTTTGAAATCAAGCCGTCGACTTTGGCGAGATGATAAGCACCATTCATGTTTCGCGAGACAACAACCATGGGACCGAAGTAATGTGGTTTACACTTCACATTGGATGCAGGCTCAATCTTTTTGTTGAGGACTAGTACGAGCTCGCCAGGTTTGAAGCTTCGGTTAGTGATGGTGTTCGAAAAATGGTGCTCAAAGTCTTTGACGGAGGCGTAACAGCTCGCTAGGATGCATTCGTGAATGCGTGCAAGATCCTCATCTTGTTTGGCAAGTTGCCTGTGCTCAAACAGCAAGGAGCTTGTGAGTGGAGATGGAACTGGTGATTTCGGGCATAAGGAAGGTCGCTTCTGTGATGTCGAAGGGAAGTAATGGTTCAACGCCATGAGCCATGTAGAATGGTGTATGCCCTGTGGATTTATGAGTGGTGACACGATCAGCCCAGAATATGTGGGGCACAATGGCTGGCCATTGTGTGATGTCTCCATGACAGGCTTTAACAAGTGAGTCACTGAATTGTTCTATGTGAGCATCCAACAATACCATTTGCCTTCGAGTTGTAGGCCGAAATACGAATGTGACAGGATGTGATATTTCGTCACGAGCCAGTCGAGTGCAGCCACAAACGGTGTTCCATTGTCAGTAACAATTTCCTCAACTCCTCCCCAATGACACAACAACTCTTCAAAAATAAATGCCCCAAGAGTGCGACCAGTCTCCTTCCATAGCATTCGCCATTCAGGCCATGCTGTTAACGAGCAATGAGCTTGAACAATGTACGAGTATCCATGAGAAGTCAGCATATGCATAGAGTCAGTGTAAGCTTTTCGAAATAGAGGAGCCAGAATTGAGACAGTCGGAGGAAGGACAACTTTTTCAACGGAACGAAGTTGACATTGATGGCATGTTTTGAGATACCACAAGAGGTCGTGATCAAGAGTTGGCCACCAGAAACGGTCAGCAATAGTTCATCGAGTAGAGTAAAATCCTTTGTGACCGAGATTGTCGTGGGTTTCATGGAGAATTCAAGCACAATCGAGCTGGAAAATGATGAGTTGGTGACGTCCTGCAGAATCACAACACCAAAGTCGTTTGTTATGAACAAAAAATTGTGCAGCCCGTTTAAGAAAACGAGTGCAATTAGAGAGCTGCATACCCGAAGGCAGTGCAAGCATCTCGAGATAGTGTTGAATGGCCCAAAGGTCATTGTCACGCTGTTTGGAGTCTTCGTTGCATGGGAGTTCAAGGTCAGTGTTTGGGTCGGCTTCGGCGGAAACAAAAACCTGTGCCCTCGTCATCATCCCAAGACTTCCATTGCAAGAATCCAACACCATCCATATCCCATAGCTAAGCACCTCGTCTATCCACTCTTCGACCTCTTCTGAGTCTTCTTCGTCAAAGTCTTCATCTTCCAGTGCGCGACGACGACTGCGATAGGCCATCAGGCCCAGTGTGCTTGGATCCTGAAACATGTTTGAGTGTGAAGTTGAACAACAAGATTCCTGCGATCCATCGGTTTACGGCTGCGTTTGGTTGAATATCAGGATTGTTGAGCATGCCTTTAATGTACTTTGTGTCGACTTCAACAACAAAATTCTTGATCCAAATGATCCAGACCTTCGTGGCTTTGAGGGCGCGAAATAAGCCATAGAGTTCAATCTTCGCTTGAGAATAGCGTGATTCTTGGTCATTCCATGTAATAGAACCGAAGCGAGAGGGTCGTCAATGATTTTCATTGTCAAGCTGAAGTAAAATCCAGCTGCAAGCGATATGGGATGAGTCAACAGCAAGAATGACGGAATTAGGACTATGGTAGTCGATTGGTCAAATGGCAGGGGAATTGATGATAGCGTTTTTGAGGGTGTCCATGGCCATCTGTGTGTTTTCATCCCAAATGAAAGGTACCATATTGCGTGTGAGATTGGTAAGCGGTCATGCAATGAAGGCATAATTCTTTATCCAATTACGAATAGTACCTGCAGTGCCGAGAAATCCACGAACTTCGGAGCAAGTTGAGCAAGGAGGCCAATTCTGAATTTTGGCAACCTTTGAGTCATCTGGAATGCGTCCATCATAAGTGCAGTGCTGTCCAACAACAATAACCTCAGGCACGCAAATGAAAAGCTTCTTTGCCGATACTGTGGCTCCTGCATGCCTAAGATGGTGTAAAACTCTATTCACGTCTAAGCAGTGTTCCCAAACGAATCGCCAAATGCTGGAATTTTCAGGAATTGTTACAAACATGCCTGGGCTGTCTAAGAGTTCGTATCATGTGCGAGGGCCGAGAACATTGACATCATCTTGAAAGTTTGGGGCAATGTCGATTTCGTGCTGAAGAATGAATGCCACATCATTTTGAAAGACTGTGGGAGAATCTGTCCATTCCATAGGTAATGCTGTGAGCCGAAATGTGCCAAGGGGAGTTTGGAATGTGGTTAAATCACGAGATTCTTTGGCTAAGGCACGATGATCAAAGCCAACAAACAGGTCCATCATGGTATAAATTGAGCGTCTGGCTGATTGTTCTGCAAATAGCTCGACATAAGGAAGGGTGGCAGCATCTTTGACAGTGATGGAATTTAACGGCTGGAGGTTGTGGACGATACAGATTGAGCCATTCTTCTTCGCAACACAAAACCAACTTGATTGGTAAGAGCTGTTTGATGGTTCATAGATTCCTGATGCGATTTTCGACTTGATGAGGGCAGTGACTTCATTGTGGATTCCTGGTGGGATAGGTGGCTGATGGTGCACCCAGGGAGTGTGCTCTATGGTTGGAATAATAACCAGCAGAAAATAATTGTCGCGGAAGTGTCCTTTCTCCGTCTCATCCCACACTAGCACTAACTCATTGAGAGATAAAATGTGTGCCACTAATTTTCACTCCTCAGGCCATAGGAATGAGTTCTGAAATATGCTGAGGTCGTCAATGTGTTCCGTAGTGAGGCGAGAACTGGAAATAAAATCTGGGGGGTTCGGAGAAACTGCAGGAAGGGATATAAGGGGATCTTCGGGGAAACGAAGAACAATACGAGCATGTGCAGGCATGGTTGTAGCCACAGGCTTGACTCAATTGGCAACTTTCTTGTAAGCGAAGACTCGATGAATGGGGTCATAGTCAAAGGCTTCCTGTAACAAGCATTCAGCAAGAGGACTGGCTGTCATGTGCAAAACGGCAGGAGGAGGGAATGAAGTTGGTGATGAGCTACTGAAGGCTGCTGCTGTGAGCATGAGTGTGTCTAAATGTGGCGGAGGGCGAGGGAATGTAGTGCAGGTTCGAACTTGTGTGATGTCTGTGGGATCATGAACTGTGACATAAACCATCTCCAACGTCTCCGACTTCGATAATCGAACGAGACGCTGCCACGGTCGTCCTAAAAGCAAGTGATAAGGAGCATCCACTATGACATAAGCGTGTGCCCATGTTTTGATACTGTCAACATCAATTTCGAGCATCTCAAGACACCTGGACATGTCCTGTGAGCTTCCGTTTTCAGTCTGCATGCACATGCGGATATCCTTATTGATTGGGGCTTGAGTCTTCTTCCAAACATCCTCTCTAATGACAACGAGCTCCAAGCCTTCGTCAAGCAAGGCCATTTCCATGTGAATGCCGTTGATGGTGACCTTAAGCTTGCGAAGTGGTGTGGCATGCTCAATTCGAGGTGGCAAAATGGTGCTAGCAGCAGTAAGAATGGTGGCTGGTGACGAGGCTACTCAATGAGTTCGGCAATGCTCTACAGCTTCCCTACAAAGATCCGGACTAATTGTGAGAAGGTCAGCAATTGTGATATTAGGAACCAGAGTACTGAGCATGCTTTGGTAGATGCAAGAGGCTGCTTCTGGAGTGGCTGCTTTTGATTCATAGACATAGGCTGGAGCTTTCTTTAGGGGTGCGAGAGGAATATCTGAAGGCAAGATTTCGACGGACCAAGTTTGTTTGCGAGCATGGGAGCTGGATGACGAGCCAGCAGCCTCCTTTGACTTTTCCCGTGATGGTGCTGTATCTGCGCTATCAAGTACCGCGTTTTTTGCCTTTGAACAAGTGATGGCAAGAGTATTTGTGCCTGAGCCATTGTCCTCGACTGTCGTGACTGTGGCATGATTCTCCGCGATTTGAGTACACTGAAGGAAGTAGCTCTCGGATATGAAGGCACTGGAGGGAATGTTTGAGCCTGGGGACATGTGCGAAGATGGAGTTGACAATGCAATGGATTGGGTGTGCCTATCTACAGCTTGCTGCAGGTTCTCAATGCCTTGTCGTTGAATGTGCGAGCCATCCGGATTGAGAAGGAAGAGATTTTTGCGGATGATGCATTTTGTGCGAAGATATTCAGCAGCTGTGGGACAAACACAAAGATAGTGAGGCTGTCCACAGAATACACACTGTGCTGGGAGAAGAGGGGCACTGGAAGGTATTGGAGGAGCTGCTGACATGTTGTTGCAAAGTTGGCGGGTGCAAGGAGCAGCCCAAGCATTAGCAGCAGCAGGAGCAAGGCAAACAAGCCGAGTGTAACATGCTGAGTAATTGACATCTCCGATATCGAGACTGTGCATCTGCTGTGCGAGTGCATCAACCTCATCCATTGTTGACTTCTGTGCAGCGTGAATGGGTGCTTGAGGCTGCGTGAAGCGGACAGTCTTTGTTTGCACTTCTCGTGGAGCATCACGAGGCTCATTGTCATCATCTGAGTCATATGCTGGATGATCCTTCATTCGTCGGTTGCTCATAGCTGTGGGAGGAGCGTGGCAATCTCTAATGGACTGGATGCGAAGAGTAATGGGGTCATTGAACTCGGCATCAAAGGCTTCGTCAGAGAAAACATGACGACCTGCCTCTACAACCTTTTCAAAGTGTGCCGGCTCGTTTCGGTTGAAGTCCGGATCCTTGAGCTCGAGTCATTGAAGAATCTGACGATGAGCATGGACTGGTAACCCCTGCCAAAAGTACTTATCACAATCACGTCCTGAGATCTTGTTGTTGGTGACAAGCCAGACAGCGACAGCACGAAATTGACTATAGTACTGCATTAGCTCCTTCTCTGTATTGATGTCGCTGTCAGCTTGGTTAACGACAATGTGTTCGAGCTCGCGAACAGTATAGCGCTGCCCCTTGCTAGCACCTGGATACTGGCCTAGGATGCTCCTTTTGAAAGTGCTGTATTCGCGACTCTCGTAGCCCGTAAGTGTTATCCAAAAATGCTTGGTAGCGAGATCCACGTATCACACTAGACTCTTACACTTATCAGCACTGGATAGACTGTAAGTAGAGGTGAGATCCTCAAACATCTCGAAGAACTCCAACAGTTCTGATGTCTTGCCATTGAACAGCGGCGCTTTGCTAGAGTTAGGACTGGGCATGGCGCCTATGCCTTGGAGTACATGAGACATGGCTACCGTTGGCTGCGTCGTGACTCGAGCTCTGTTGTTGGTGAAGATGGCGGGTCTCAGAAAGAAGGGCTGGGGCTGCTGAAAGTTAAATGACAGCTGTGATAAGGGTGCGGTAGGATATGATGGTCTATGGTCAGTCTGGTGCAAATGGATTCTCATCATCAATGGCGTCGTCGTCGTCATCCGAGTCTACTCTATGACAGATTTGATAGGGAGCTGGGTTTGTCGGTGTTATGGGATCTTGTTGAGGGATGGAGCCTGAGGGGCCGATGGCGCGATGGTTGCCAATGTGAGTCAGCGTGGATATGGAGTGCGCTATGGTAGGTCAAGGATCTGAAACACACCCCTTGCGGTGGGCTCCAATATGTAAGAACCGACGGGGCTCTCACTGCAAGTTCAAGAGGGGTGTGGAGACCAAGACGTGAATACGAATCTGAGATTAATATATGAGAGATAGACTGAAATGAATGAGTGCAAAACGAAGTGACTTGAATGAGTGGATTTTATTGCCTCAACAGTCGTGAATGTGCATGGCCATTATATACCTCAAATACTAAGGGTCCTCGGATATGAATGATCAGGTGAAAATGGGGGCAGAAGGGATGTGGTGTTGCGCCTGACAGGGTAAGGTAGAGCACAGAGACAGAGTAGGAAATATTAAGAGAGTGGCAATATGAATGATTATGTTTTTGATGGAATTGGGAACGGTGAACTGAGAATAGTGACAAAAGGCAGCTGAGGGTTGAGAGTGCCTGAGAATACAGAGTTGAGATCGTTGTTGGCGGCATGCTGATGGTGGTCAAGGTAAGTGTTGAGATGGCTATCTCCGTCTTCAGATGATTGGTAATCCTTACAGCGGCGTGTTCCTTGAAGTTGAGGTCTTGATCTATGATTACTCCTAGGAACTTGTGGGACTTTGATGGGTGGATGGTGTGTCCTTGGATGACTATGGGTTGGGGGGGGGAGGGGGGGGGAGACAGTCTTGCGGAGGTCGTTTTCATCTGGTATGTGTTGCTTGGTCAGGAAGATGAGTGCGGTTTTATCTAGCTCAAACTCAGTGTGGTGTGTTCTGCTCCATTCGAGAGTGCCGTTTTCCTTTTCCATCATGTGGGTGAGCTTGCCATGTGCTTCATCGTACATTTTTCTGTTTGCTGCCAGAGCGACATCGTCGAGGAAACCTAAGCTGAGCTCTCCACTGCGGGTCTGTGTGTTAGCTACTCTTAGTACGTCTGAGTTGTAGAATATGAAGCCTAGCGGTGATAGTGGGCATCCCTGGTCGACATCTCCTCGAACATTGAATGGGTCAGATTGAAAGTCGTCAAAGACGAGGCGTGTGTTGCAGCCGTTAAGTCGTCTGTCGTACCATTCTGTGTATTCCTTTGGGATGCCCGCTGTCCATAGGTTGTGGAGTAGTCTGCTCACGACCACGCTCGGGAATGTGGCCTTGACATCTAGGAAGAGCATGGAGACGAATTTGTTCTTGGAGGCCCAGGAGTCTGTGATGAACTTGGCTGAACAGGTGTAGCGAGTCTGAGGTGGATTGGCCTGGTCTGCCTCCAAAATGGGTGGAAGGGAGTAGGTTGTGTTGTTCTGAAATGAATGTCAGATCATCGGCTACACAAGATGAAAGGATCTTAGCCATGGTGTCGAGTAGCGTTATTGGTCGGTACACTTTTGGAGTGCTGTAGTCTGGCTGGCCGGGTTTCCTCAGAATGATTGTTGTAGATTGCTTCCATCTGTCTGGGTAGATGCCTAGTGAAAAGGTTGCTCGGAAGATTGGTGCCATGTACGGTACTGATAGGTGCGCGTTCTTTGTGAAAACTACATTACTTATGGCATTCGGTCCTGGTGCCTTGTATGGGGAGAGGCGCTTGATTGCTCTGTGGACTTGCTGGTTTGTGATCGGGGAGAACTCGCACACTGGAGGGGGGTATTTGTAGTCTGGGTCTAGATAATCGTTAGCTGGTGGGGGGCGGAAAAATACCTCATAGAGCAATTCGCTCTTCCTTGCGTTGTCTTGCGTCATGTTTCCTGGGTTGGCTGTTGGATCCTGAAGTGTCTTGATGCAGGTGTGTATTTGGTCTATTGAGTTGCTTGCTGCATATCTGTGAAAGGACCACATGTCCATTAGTGTTAGCGATTTGAGCCATTCTGTCCAGTGTTCCTCCTTTGCTTTTCTCATACTTTCCAAGAATTTGTTCCTAGCTACTCTGTATTCCTCGTGTATCGGGTCCTGTCGTCTTGCAAGTTTGGCGTGAGATTTGTGTGCCAATTTGTGTACAGCTTTGCGTTCCTTGTCTAAGGTTTTGGACCACCAGCGCTTTGAGTATGGGGACGGTTGTGATTTTGGTACACATTTTGTGGCCATTTCTTCTATGGCGTTGGTGAGGTCGGCGAAAGCTTTGTTGAATTAGTCGGCATGGGTTGCGACTGAGGCGTGTGGCTAGTTTGTCTTCGAATTCTTCCCAGTTGACTTGATGGTAGTTGTATCTGGGGATAGGCGGTGAGCATTCTGGTCAGAGGTCAAATATACTAACTACTGGGAGGTGGTCCGTTACGACTGGTCAGAGGTGATATTCTACCTTGCAGCTTATGATGTTGTTCGCGAGTCCTGGGGTGCAGAAGACATTGTCTGGTCGGGTGAGGTTTTTGGTGTTCGAGGCTTCTAAGGTGGCTATCGCTGGTGGGAGTATCTGTACAAGGTTATATATAGATATTAGATTTATTAACAGGCCCACCGCATCTAGGTTGGCTGCAGTGAATAAGTGGCCATTATGAGGCATCTCCCACATGGGGTGGTGGTGATTGAAGTCACCTAACCATATTATATGTTCTGTTGTGTATTGTTGTCCGCCTTGAGCGGTTCTGTGCGTATTGTGTTCTGTGGCCATGTGCCTTTCAAGAAAGTGTATTGTGCGATCACTGTCGCATGGATTATATATGTTGTATATATGCACCTTTCCGAATGGGCCTGTGAGTTTGAGAGCCATTACATTCGGTGATTTAATTGGTACAATGTGCCAGTTGTTTTTCGAGAGACACTTATTTATGAGGATGATTACTTGGGTGTGGTCGGGTGTATTGTTGTGATCCGTGGGGTATATTATGTCCCAGTAAGCTCTGAGGTTTGATGTGTTAGCTAGGTTGACAGGGTTTAGAAAAGGTTCTTGGATGCATGCTATGTTGTATTTGTTAGCATTGAGGTTCCTTAACATGTGCTCCCAGGCATGAGATGACTTTCGAAGGTTTTGTTGCCAGATTCTGAGGTCGTCCCACAGTGCGTTGTTGTTAGGGTTGTCCGTCATTAGTTCCATCCTGTGGTAAGTGCTGATCTGTCTGGGATTAGTATGTCTTCGATTGGCAGTGGCGTTGGTGACCAGTATCTTGAGGAGCCCTTGTCAGATGGGGTTGGGGATGAGAAGGTGTTGCGGGTGTCGTGAGGTTGTTGTTGTTGCTGTGTTTTCTGGGTGAGGTTTGGCCAGTTGTCGGTGAGTCAAGTTTGCATTTGAGTCTTGGGTCCCAGCGGTATGTTGTTGGGGTTTCTGAGGTGTGAAGGAGGGTTGTTGCGGTGGTCGGTGTCTACTGTGCATCTTTCTTGTCGGTTTCGTTGAGGTGGGGGATATCTGGTGTTCTGCTGTGTGGGAGGAGTTTCATTAGTAAAGTTTGGGGGAGGAGCGTCTTCCCAGTTTGAGTAGGCTTCAGGGAGTGTTTCCCAGGTTAGTGGGTCTTCGGTGGGGAAGTAAATATACTTATTCTCCGCGTTTCTGTCCTTGTGAGCCTCCCATTTCTTGACGAAGGTTGGACAGTCCCTGCTCCATGTGGCATGTCCATGTTCTTTGCAATTAATGCAATAGTACAGTGTTGGATCTGTGACTGAACAGGTGTTGGTGCAGTGGTCCTCTCCGCATGTTCCGCAGGTGTCTTTTTCTTGTTGGCAGTCTGTTGCTAGGTGGTTGCCGTCAAAAGAGTGGCATCTTAGACATCTGGTCGGTTCCAGGAGTAGTTTATGTCCATAAACTTTCTTTCCATCGACTGACAGGCTGAATCTGATTGCTTGGTTAGCTCCTACCTTTGTGGTGAAAGTGATGGCGATGTGGGCTGTTTGTTGGTTGGGATTGCGGTGTTCTATTGGTTTGATGTACCTGGCTTTGGTTATGGTGTGCTGTGGGAGGCCGGCCTTTTTCTCTATGTCCACTAAAGCTGCTGGGTTGTTGGGGACGAATGAGATTGGTACGTTTTCCATTAGAATGTGGAAGGATCTGTCTTTGATTGTTACGTTAGTACCATAGAATTCTAGAAAGTTACTCTTGTTGGCGGGGGTGTTGAACCATTCAGCTGACTCCTTGGTGTTGAGTTCGTGGAGAATTCCTCCATGCGGGAGCCTTCTTGCTGAAACAAAGGAGAGGTCTTGTGGGTATTTGATGTTCTGTTGAGTCATTAGTTCTAGGGCCATGGACGCCTTTGTGACCAGCTGGGACTCCGTTAGGTCTCTGAGAGAATTGGGGGACAGGAGGGATCTTCTGTCGATGAGTATTTGACGTGTTTGAGCTTCATTGCGGGCAAGAATTTTGGTCAGTTGAGCAGGAGTTCCTGCTTTGATCGCATCTGCATAAGTTCTAGGTCCTTCAGACCCTCTGAGCTCTGTTTGCAGCCTTGATTGTTGGTTAGTCTTTTGGATCGCTGATTCTAGTGCTTTCTCTATTCCTTCTGGGGACATATTCATTTGATTGTGTACCTCTTTTACCGTTTCTTCCATGGTTGTCTTCTGCATTTCTACGAGTTGTGTTAGTGCCTTGACGTTGTTTTCTAGTTTTTCAATTGGGTTTTTGATTAGTGAGTCGACTTTGGTTAGTATGTTGTTTATGCCACAGGTTTGGCTGTCCTCGTGGAGGATGAATGCAAAGGACCGTAGTATTTCTGTGAGGGTGGCTCCTGTGTTAGGGGTCAAGCTCAGTTCAAATAGGGCTGCCGTGATCTCTTTGAGTGCATTTCCTGCTACTGGGATGGTGAGGCCATGGGTGGTGAGGAGTTTTCTTGCTGTTGCAGTGCTGTTGATGTCAGTTTGAGTCCCGGTGCCTATAGCGTGGTCTTCCAGGCTCTTACTGAACGACAGCAAAGGTTTACTGGCTGTTGTTTTCCAGCTTGTTCTGGTTGTGATGCCCATGGGAGCCGTTGGAGTCGGGCTGGGGGCACCGCTTGGGGCCATTGGTGCTGCTTGGCTGGTGGCAGGTGCCTATAATCTAGGTGATATTAGTTAATGGGTAATGGTAGAGGATAGCTGAAGGTTTGGTGGCGCCTTGAGGCGTTGAGTGCGCTGTGAGGCGCAGTGTTGGAATTTGAGTTCCGGGGTCCTTTTTGGGGTGCCACTTGGTACGGGTCCAAGAAGCGATCCACCTGAGTGATACATATTACATACTATCACTTACTACACCTCCGTGATGGTCCACTATTTCGTGATTTTTGTCTACAGCACTCAATTTCAAAGTCATTACTTAGCTACTTCACTGAGTATACTCTACACACTATACTAGCATATTCCAAGTGAAACGAAATAAATCTGCTGAGAAATGGTGGAGATCGTGTTTTTAGCGTGACAGCAGCAAAAATCACAGATTGGTGTCACCTGCTATGGCTGCCAACGTCAGACATTAAATTTAACAGCACGTTTCATTGCAGCTGCAATCCAGAGACGACCTCATCACTATTGCCAGCGCTCTTTCGCTACCCAGAGATGGGACAATGATGGAACTGACAGGACGAATTAGAGATTATCTTGCAGGAAATCCTGAGTGCGCCAGTCAGCCAAGATTTGTGGGACTTCTTGGGGGCAAATGAGCGAGTGCCGTCAGTAGTAGTTACAGCGTCGGCAGCTTCAAATTCGAGTCAACCACGCGCTCAACCCCACATTCAAGTCACAGACTTGACAATCCACCTAGTGCTAGTATGTATCAATACCTACATCAACACACTACATTCCCGAGCCCTCAGCATCATTTTACACAGTGTTAAAAAAAATTCATTTAATGATTCTATATACTAATTCTCCGTACGTACTGTAGCTCACAGACTTACTAGTAGCGTCCCTAATCAGTTGCTCACGAACTTCTTAACATCTGCCGAACGGACTGTGAATTCGGTGGGTGTGACTGGCTGTTACTATTCATGACATGAGTGTGACTCACGAAAACAATGGACCGTCACGGAGGTGTAGTAAGTGATAGTACACAATCGCGAAGGTCTAAAGCGTGCGCATGCCTTCAGAGGACGCAAATGCCATCGAATGCTTTGATAAGTAACCAGATAAACGTAAAAAGCATCATCTGTACAAACTCGATGGCTACTAAGAGTCTAACTAACTATTCATTGACGCAGCAGATGTTGCATCCTAGGGTGCTATCCCAGGCGACGTGGTAACCTTCTTGACAGTACATGGGTTCTATAGGAGCCGCTTGGCACTGATAAATGCATGAACCAGTAGGAGCAGCTGCATTCACCCCGATGGCAGCGATAAGGATGGCAAGGTAGTAAATGAACTGGATCTTCATGATGTCTAGCAGTGTATATATATCAGTGATGGCCCTCATTGCCGAGAAATCGCTCGCCATACAGTTTGGTTGTGGTGTGCGCAAAGGTGCTGATAGTGGCACGTCCAGGAAGAACTAAATGCAATAGATATGTCGTCTAAGTTGCTTTAGTTTTCAAGTCTCAGGATTAAGTACTCATGTAGACGGGGCGATTGTTTTCAAGTTTGAACTTGGGATCTGTGAAACTTGCCATTCAATTTATATCAACCGTGTGGCAGATCTGGTTCTGCCCAAAGGTACTCATACAGTGGCAGCACCACGTCAGGGACGGCCAACATCATGTTGCTAATAGCGACTAGACGAAACATTTATGTGGGATATTTCAAGTTGGCCCGTTTCTAGTGTTGTTGGCAGATTACTGCCGTTTTGCCATTCGCCGTGGCAGAACTTGGCAGAAGTACAAAAGGTACCGGAGGATGCGTGAGACGAATTAATGATTAACTGTATAGTTGTCAATGCGAATCCTTTCTGTATCTACCCAGTAAATAAACATTAGCGCTACGTGTTAATCCATGGCTAAGTCTGGAGGGCGCCCTCTTCCCAAGGTTGTTGAAGACAATTTTGACCGTCTCGAAGATGTCCCAAACTCATCCAATAGATCTTATTTCAAATGCAAACACTGTCCGCTTAATTCCCCCGGTGCCCACATCGAGAACCGTGACAATAATCTGCCGAAACACCTTACCGATGCCACACAATGCCGAGTTGAGGCCGGTATGGTGCCAAAATCCATCGATGGCGAGTTCTCGGTGATTGATCATGGGTTGACAATAATGATGCAACGTCCCAACCACCCTCTTCACCTCTCGCACAACGGTTTATTGTAGTCGACAAAAAATTCACCTCTGTCTGGTTTTGCCATGGCACAACCCTAGTTCTGCCACGTTCTGCCGGTTCTGCCGGCAGAACTGCCCGCAAATAGTTCTGCCCACAACACTACCCGTTTCAGCAGCCAAAATGACAGCAATGGTGTTGAACCAGCCAGTACGTCACATTCAGCTAAGTCCTCTTGAATCAAGGTGAATAGCTAATTCAATGTCTGTAAATCACTTACCCTGGTATGCATGTAAAGGTCAGGGGAACCAAGACCCCTGCCACTCCTGACCTGTCCTGACAGAGCGCCCCGCTCCATCGCTCCCACCCTAGCAAAAGTCAAGGTGATGGCTGGGACTCAAATCTTTCCTCCTCTTGTCCCTGATAACATGTTACGGTCACATCCTGCTCTTGATATCGACGGGAAAGACCTCCAAGTTAGGTGGCAGGTAGTCCCAAATGGCAAGAATTCGAGCGCGAGTGCGTGACCGTTTGCAAGCCTCGCGTAAGAATTTAGAAACTATTGGATTCCGCAATAGAAAAACACCCGCCGCTCACAGCCTCGAACTACTATCAATGGCAACATGCCTGAATGTTAAAGACTTGGGCCGTGTTTTGGATGATTGGGATGGGATCCGTTGGGAGTAGAGTCGATGAGGAAGCGAATATCTGAGGCATGACGAGTGAGTGATTTCCGCCATCACAATGACAACGAGTAATATTTGGTATAAGACACTCAGTGTACCTCTGAAAGGTGCTTGGGAAGTCGGAAACACCGGTTTATTTTTTCTTCGACCGAGCCTTCAATAGCAGTGAAGCATGTACAAGCATCTGAAGTTCTGCCGCATTCACGAGCACCGAACATCTTCCGCACGTCACATCTACTGGGATCGGAAGGCACAGTTATTCCTGATCTAGGAAGACAATGTGCTGGCGTTGTTGGTAAGGGGAACTGACGCGATGAGACGATCTGTCCCAATGACATAATACCACGACCCACTCAATCGGTTTGCACAAGTACTGGCAGCTGATTTTATTTGGAGTCGAAATCAATACAACGACGTCTTAATTTGGGCACGTCAGATGTTTCAGCGCTTCCAAACGTTCCTCGTAAGTCATGCCTGCCGCCGTCTTCACCACAAATACATGTGATCAACTGTTTCATTTTTGCATTTGACTAGCCGCAGCTGCTCATGTAGATTTTGCGCAGAAGCCGGTCATGTTAGATGCAGATATGAGACTCGCCCCTTCAATCTTGGTATGCTACTTTCGCTGATATAACATAACATTGTATCTGAGCCTTGTTCAGGTTTCTCTTTTACCTTACTCCGGTCTTATCCTACCAACTCATTTCGCCGCACTCAGCATATCCTCAACTTTCCTCGTCATTTATTTCAATGCACACAACCTGTCGAGCTTAACTAACTCTGTACGACCTCATAACCCAGGACGGTGCGTTGCTTGATGTAAACAATGCTAGCCTACATGCCTTCAGTTTCTCTTAACTCTGTAGTCCATTCTTATATGTAGTAGGAATAGTCAACACCAAACAGGTAAGAGTATTTCTGACCTGATCAATGCCGTAGAGAACTTACACTTTCTTCATATCAGTGTCCGACTGGCCATCCTGACCGTGTCATCGCTCTCATCAACCTAACGTCGAGTTTTCAATGCGACATTCACAAGGATGCTCACAATCTGACTCAGCACATCTCTATAGTACAACGTTCTTGCATTCATTTCGCAGGGTTACCCCGAGCATCTCTCTACCATCTCTCCGAAGCGCTCGCTGACTTGGTACCACAACAAGAAATGATGCTGCTGACACTCAGTATGTATTTACGAACGTGGAACGAACTTTCCAAATAAATACTGCACTGTGTAGGCATATCTCCTTGAACGTGAGCAAGGTTTATTCATGCACTCAGTGATATGTAAGTATACGCTCACACCAGCAACGACCGAGTGTATTTGTGCGAGTCCTTTGACCTCGAGAATTCGAGCAAATTTTTCCAATCATTCTTGCTAGTTTGTTTGTTGCTCACCCCGCACCATCCATTTCGTTCTAATGACAGTTGAAAATTATTAGCTTCGAGTCGGACTGTCTGTGCTCGCTAGTATCTTCCTATTCACTCTCGTCATCCTAATTCGAACACGGTTAATGGAGCACTAGTAGGAACATTGTCCAGAGCTATATCTTTTTCAGATACATTTTGCAACGTCAAGTAACTTAATCAAGCAGCACGACAAAACTTGGAATAGATAAAACGAACAACCACTCCCTACAGGCTCTCCGAAGATTGAAAATCACATCGAGCATCTCTCGTACTACACGTCACTGCTAGTTTTCCATATGAACGTGTTCTTGGAAAGCCATTGAACTCATAGCAGTTGCTGTATCGGAGTCCGCCACGAGTTTCGCATGATATTCTCGAACGCTAAGGATGAGGCGTGGTCCCAGCACAGATAGCTGCATTATGTCGAAGATTTGAGAGAAACCGATGTAAATTTGAGTGTCCAGGGAGAATGCGTCCTATAGTAGAAAATTGATGAATCATGGGCACATAGAGGTCAGCGACAGATTGGCATACCGCTGCGACAGTCGGAGAGAATAAAATGAGTTGAAAGCAAGAGAAGCCTACAAAACTAGCGCGTGCAAAATTTCAGCAGAATAAGAGAACGAACCACATTCAAATTATGGGCTCACCTTGCAAAGTAACCATGTGAGTTTTGCATAACACCGTGAAACAGTCCCCGATAATTCCTCCCGCTGAGTGTCTTCGCAGTTCACGGAAGTGCTTCACAGCAAATCCAGATCGCGAGACACAGGGCAAGGACCTCCATATGGTATCAAGTATCAAGTCATGAACCCAGAAATACGGAATCTCCCGTATAGCTAATCTTGCACTCGTAAGTGCCAGATAAAACGTATTCCTCTAGTACT